>NC_079200.1:582143-789643 GCF_029499605.1 Hyla sarda
ATCCCCATATTATACATGCATATACTGTACATCCCATATTATACATGCATATACTGTACATCCCATATTATACATGCATATACTGTACATCCCATATTATACATGCATATACTGTACATCCCATATTATACATGCATATACTGTACATCCCATATTATACATGCATATACTGTACGTCCCCATATTATACATGCATATACTGTACATCCCCATATTATACATGCATATACTGTACATCCCCATATTATACATCCATATACTGTACATCCCCTATTATACATGCATATACTGTACGTCCCCATATTATACATGCATATACTGTACGTCCCCATATTATACATGCATATACTGTACGTCCCCATATTATATATGCATATACTGTACATCCCCTATTATACATGCATATACTGTACATCCCCATATTATACATGCATATACTGTACGTCCCCATGTTATACATGCATATACTGTACATCCCCATATTATACATGCATATACTGTACGTCCCCATGTTATACATGCATATACTGTACGTCCCCATATTATACATGCATATACTGTACGTCCCCATATTATATATGTATATACTGTACGTCCCCATATTATACATGCATATACTGTACGTCCCCATATTATATATGTATATACTGTACGTCCCCATATTATATATGCATATACTGTACATCCCCTATTATACATGCATATACTGTACGTCCCCATGTTATACATGCATATACTGTACATCCCCATATTATACATGCATATACTGTACGTCCCCATATTATATATGTATATACTGTACATCCCCATATTATATATGTATATACTGTACATCCCCATATTATATATTGTGACGATCCGTCTTGGGGATTAGCTCTGGGATCGTCCTGGACCACGCCACAGGATGCGTTTCTTCTCAATAAACCAGCAAACAAACGCTTATAATGCAGATCTGGCACCTTGCCAGTTTTATTAGACAGGTTGCAGGGAAAGAAATAAACAAAAAACAGGAAAAACCAAAATCCTAGACCGTCTGGTCACTGACTAAACAGATCAGCTTGTCCTGACTAACAACCGCTGAGCTTCCCTCAGCCGGTTAAACATACGTCCCCTGCAACCTTCTACTCACAATGTCACTCTCTTTGAGCCCCTCATAGCTCGGGCTGTGTACTCTTCAGCAGGCTCTGTCTCTTCCCTACAGCCCACATGCTGTCTCCTAGGAAGAGCCTAGATTAGACTGAGTCTCCATCTCATATACACCTCCCTTCCTTCCTGCCTCATTTAAGAAGCAGGTGAGAGCTTCTGCAGGGTGAGCCAAGGAAATACACCCTTTCCTTGCCACACTGCCACATATCCCCCCCTTTGCTCAGACCACCGGGAAGGAGCACATGTATTTGAAAGGCAGAAACCATCTGCCTTTCCTTTCTCTTGGACAACTTTTGTCCCACAGTCTCTGAAGTCCTTGACTTTTTTCTTCCGGACTTTTACCAGCCACCAATTGCAAGTCTCTCGGTCACACCTCTCCAGTACCAGGTTCTTCACCCTGGTGTGGACAGGGTTCTTGAAATTAAGGAATGAGAGGACTGATGCTTCTAACCTTTGTCTTCTTCTTGCTTGCCGGACCTCTGCCTCTGCTTTAGAGAATCTTTCGGCCTCAGAGGCTTCACCAACCACGGTCTTGTTCTCTGTACAGTCAGAGGACCTCCAGCATGGGTCCATCTCAGTTTCAACTTTAGAAGACTTCCCACCTGGTTTCACCTCAGTCTTGACTTCAGTGGATTTCTCACATGGTTTCACCTCATCCCATCCAGCTTTCTCTTCAGGGGCACCAGCTTCCTCAGGTTTGGCTTCAGAGTCTTTGGCTCCTTCAGATTCTTGTGTAGAATCAGCTTCTACTACTGCAGCTTCTTCAGGCTTACTCTTCTCTTCACCTGTAGCTTCAGTTGTGCCATTCTCTTTACTCACAGCTTTTTGGTTGACTCTGGTTTAGCTTCTGCTTCAGAGGATTTCTCTGCCTCAGCATTACCTTCAGAATTTTTGGTCTGCTCAGGTTCAGAGGATTTCCCACCAAGTTTCAGCTCAGTCCTAGCTTCAGGAGACTTCTTACAGGACTTCACCTCAATCTTAGCTTTAGAGGACTTTTTGGCATTCAGAGAAAGCATAACTGTATCCTGTAACTTCGGCCCCAAAAGCCTTTCTTGAGCCAATTCCGCCATATCTTGGTCTCTGCTCTCTTTTAGGACTTCCTGGTCCTCTTCCTTTTTCTCACATTTTCGCAGCTTACACTGGAGCTTAGCGGACTTCATCCTCTCACTGTCAAGTAAGTCTGTCAAGTCCCTGACAGTATCTTCCGATGACAGCAATTGTTTCCTCAATTGTTCATTGTCCGCCAGCACAGCCACCTGCTCGTAGAGTTGCGCTCCCAGCAAAACCAAGGCAGCTACGTGGGACCTTCTGCGCGTTTCGTTCTGCGCTTCCAGGTTCTTTTAAGATCTTCATGTCATCTTCCAGCTTTATATATCTCAGCTGCTCACTCTTAAGCTTTGTGGAGATCATCTTCTCACTGTCCAGCAACTGTTTCTTGGTCTTCTCTAACTCATTGATAGATTTTCCACTCTCACCAATCTGTTGAGATAGATCTGAGATCTCCTGTTGCAAGTTCTTGTTTTCATGTTTCAGAGTCTCAACTTGTTCCAGGGCCTCCTCATACTGCTCACGGAGCAAGTCATTGTCATGACGAGCAGATTGAAGAGCATGTGCAAGGGCATTCTTCACCTTTACTTCCTCCTCAAGTTGTCTCTTAGCTTTAGAGAAACTCTCCAGATCACTGGCAAGAGCTCCAGCTTCCATCTTCATTTCATTCTTCTCTCTTTCTATTTTTTCCATGGCTGCCAGCCTAGCCTTGTGATCACTCTGCAGAGCCTGATATGCACCATGTAGAAGACTCACTTCTTCTTCCTGGAAGGACATCCGCTTGGCCAGACTCTGCACTTCACTCTCCTTGCTGGTCACAAGACCCTGGGAGCGGGACAGTCCATCCTGCAGAGCCACAAACTCACTTCTGTGATGCTCCATGACTTTTTCCAGCTGAAGCCTCGCTTCTTGCTCTTCTTTAAAGTCAGCAAGTGATTTGTCCTTCTCCTCTGTCAAGCGATGTGCCTCTTTTTCTTTCTCCAACAACTTCACAGAAACCATCTGCAGGGATTCTTCCAGATTCTGGATCTGCTCCAGTTTTTTCCCAAGGCCAGCTCGTCTTTTCCGAGACCTTTTACTGACAGCGATCTCCTCACTCTCGCTGTTAGACCTTGAGACATCCTCTGGTCCTCTGTCAGACACTCGCCCCAGCTCTTCTCCCTCTCTAGATGAAGTCTCCCCCTTTTCCGGGGTTGCGGCCACTTGTGCCTTGTTATCATCATCAACAGATACCACTGACACTTGGCACTCTTCCTCTCCCACCACGTTGGCAACTCTGGAGGCTCTCGCTAAATACTCCTGTCGGACTGGCAATCCCTTGGCGGTAAGTTTGTTGCCCCTAGCAACAACTTCAATGGCTCTTGGCCCCAGCGAGTCAGGGAGATTCCTGATCAGTTCTTCTGAACTGTCTCTCGGCTTCTTGGCAGACTTTTCTTTTGTCTTGTCACAGTCTCCTTCACTTAGGACTCTGTCTGTGACCGTAAGCGCAGCCCCCAGCTCCACCAGTACTCTCTTCCGGAGTTTTGGTTTTTCCGCAGCCATCTCCGTAGCTTCTATTCCAGTCACCACTTTATCTTGACTCGCAGACTGTTCTTCAGCTCCCCTAGTGGTCTGGCAGACTCCCACCTGACATATACCTAGGGTCTGCTGACACTCCCACCTGACATATACCTAGGGTCTGCTGACACTCCCACCTGACCTATACCTAGGGTCTGCCGACACTCCCACCTGACATATACCTAGGGTCTGCCGACACTCCCACCTGACATATACCTAGGGTCTGCCGACACTCCCACCTGACATATACCTAGGGTCTGCCGACACTCCCACCTGACATATACCTAGGGTCTGCCGACACTCCCACCTGACATATACCTAGGGTCTGCCGACACTCCCACCTGACATATACCTAGGGTCTGCCGACACTCCCACCTGACATATACCTAGGGTCTGCCGACACTCCCACCTGACATATACCTAGGGTCTGCCGACACTCCCACCTGACATATACCTAGGGTCTGCTGACACTCCCACCTGACATACACCTAGGGTCTGCTGACACTCCCACCTGACATATACCTAGGGTCTGCTGACACTCCCACCTGACATACACCTAGTGGTCTGGCACACTCCCACCTGACATATACCTAGGGTCTGCTGACACTCCCACCTGACATATACCTAGGGTCTGCTTACACTCCCACCTGACATATACCTAGGGTCTGCCGACACTCCCACCTGACATATACCTAGGGTCTGCCGACACTCCCACCTGACATATACCTAGGGTCTGCCGACACTCCCACCTGACATATACCTAGGGTCTGCCGACACTCCCACCTGACATATACCTAGGGTCTGCTGACACTCCCACCTGACATATACCTAGGGTCTGCTGACACTCCCACCTGACATATACCTAGGGTCTGCCGACACTCCCACCTGACATATACCTAGGGTCTGCTGACACTCCCACCTGACATATACCTAGGGTCTGCTGACACTCCCACCTGACATATACCTAGGGTCTGCTGACACTCCCACCTGACATATACCTAGGGTCTGCTGACACTCCCACCTGACATATACCTAGGGTCTGCTGACACTCCCACCTGACATATACCTAGGGTCTGCTGACACTCCCACCTGACATATACCTAGGGTCTGCCTACACTCCCACCTGACATATACCTAGGGTCTGCTGACACTCCCACCTGACATATACCTAGGGTCTGCTGACACTCCCACCTGACATATACCTAGGGTCTGCTGACACTCCCACCTGACATATACCTAGGGTCTGCTGACACTCCCACCTGACATATACCTAGGGTCTGCTGACACTCCCACCTGACATATACCTAGGGTCTGCTGACACTCCCACCTGACATATACCTAGGGTCTGCTGACACTCCCACCTGACATATACCTAGGGTCTGCTGACACTTCCACCTGACATATACCTAGGGTCTGCCGACACTCCCACCTGACATATACCTAGGGTCTGCTGACACTCCCCGTCCTCAGCTGAGTTACTGTCCCCTGCTATGTGGTGAAAACCAAGTGTTGTGAGCCTATCAGGTGTTCCTGCTCTAGTCACCTGACTATCTTCCCACAAATGCTGAAAAAACGGAAAATCCTTCCCCAGCACTACTTCATACTCTAAGGTAGGCTCTATTGCAACCTTGTGACTTATGGTACCATAGGGAGTAGAAATACACACATTAACCGTTTTATAACCCCAAATACCGGCCTGTATAGACACTATAGCGGGGTCCGGCCTGTATAGACACTATAGCGAGGTCTGGCTTGTATAGACATTATAACGGGGTCTGGCTTGTATAGACACTATAGCGGGGTCCGGCCTGTATAGACACTATAGGGGGTCCGGCCTGTATAGACACTATAGCGGGGTCTGGCTTGTATAGACACTATAGGGGGGTCTGGCTTGTATAGACATTATAGCGGGGTCCAGCCTGTATAGACATTATAGCGGGGTCTGGCCTGTATAGACATTATAGCGGGGTCTGGCTTTCTGCTGCTGGTCTTTACCAGACTTATTACACATTTTGGATCTAACAAAACCGTCATCTTTTTACCTTCTATTTCCAGCTCACACAGCTTTTCTTTTGTCCTGCGAGAGGTGGGAATAGGACTCTTTACATCAGAACACATTAACATAAGAGTTTCAAGAAAACCATTATCAGCCTGCATGGGTTCCCAATATACAGCCCCATTCACACAGTCCAGTAGGGTTCCCAATATACAGCCCCATTCACACAGTCCAGTAGGGATCCCAATATACAGCCCCATTCACACAGTCCAGTAGGGATCCCAATATACAGCCCCATTCACACAGTCCAGTAGGGATCCCAATATACAGCCCCATTCACACAGTCCAGTAGGGATCCCAATATACAGCCCCATTCACACAGTCCAGTAGGGTTCCCAATATACAGGCCCATTCACACAGTCCATTAGGGTTCCCAATATACAGCCCCATTCACACAGTCCAGTAGGGTTCCCAATATACAGCCCCATTCACACAGTCCAGTAGGGTTCCCAATATACAGCCCCATTCACACAGTCCAGTAGGGTTCCCAATATACAGCCCCATTCACACAGTCCAGTAGGGTTCCCAATATACAGCCCCATTCACACAGTCCAGTAGGGTTCCCAATATACAGCCCCATTCACACAGTCCAGTAGGGTTCCCAATATACAGCCCCATTCACACAGTCCAGTAGGGTTCCCAATATACAGCCCCATTCACACAGTCCAGTAGGGTTCCCAATATACAGCCCCATTCACACAGTCCAGTAGGGTTCCCAATATACAGCCCCATTCACACAGTCCAGTAGGGATCCCAATATACAGCCCCATTCACACAGTCCAGTAGGGTTCCCAATATACAGCCCCATTCACACAGTCCAGTAGGGTTCCCAATATACAGCCCCATTCACACAGTCCAGTAGGGATCCCAATATACAGCCCCATTCACACAGTCCAGTAGGGATCCCAATATACAGCCCCATTCACACAGTCCAGTAGGGTTCCCAATATACAGCCCCATTCACACAGTCCAGTAGGGTTCCCAATATACAGCCCCATTCACACAGTCCAGTAGGGTTCCCAATATACAGCCCCATTCACACAGTCCAGTAGGGATCCCAATATACAGCCCCATTCACACAGTCCAGTAGGGATCCCAATATACAGTCCCATTCACACAGTCCAGTAGGGTTCCCAATATACAGCCCCATTCACACAGTCCAGTAGGGTTCCCAATATACAGCCCCATTCACACAGTCCAGTAGGGATCCCAATATACAGCCCCATTCACACAGTCCAGTAGGGATCCCAATATACAGCCCCATTCACACAGTCCAGTAGGGTTCCCAATATACAGCCCCATTCACACAGTCCAGTAGGGTTCCCAATATACAGCCCCATTCACACAGTCCAGTAGGGTTCCCAATATACAGCCCCATTCACACAGTCCAGTAGGGATCCCAATATACAGCCCCATTCACACAGTCCAGTAGGGATCCCAATATACAGTCCCATTCACACAGTCCAGTAGGGTTCCCAATATACAGCCCCATTCACACAGTCCAGTAGGGTTCCCAATATACAGCCCCATTCACACAGTCCAGTAGGGATCCCAATATACAGCCCCATTCACACAGTCCAGTAGGGATCCCAATATACAGCCCCATTCACACAGTCCAGTAGGGTTCCCAATATACAGCCCCATTCACACAGTCCAGTAGAGACACCCCAGTCCTCAATCCTTCCGGAACCTTTGTGTGCGAACTCTCAGGTGCACTCTCCTCATCCCACAGCTGCCAGAAATACGGAAAGTCTCTGCCCAGTACAATTTCCACTGTAAGTTCCGCACATACCTCCATCATATGACTTACTGCCCCAAAACATGTATCAAAGGTAATTAGAACAGTCTTACCGGGCTCCGGGCGGGACTTCACAAATGGAATTATTTCTGGCATAATCCGAGATACAGTCTGGCAACAATCCAAGTCCACCCACAGTGGGATTCCGCCCACCGACAACTCACGGGACCTCTGCTTCTTCTTGGCGTCCATCGGTTGTGGCCCACGTCGGTTGCTCCCAGCAACAGCCTTTTGAGGTTGTCCCATTTTCTTGAAGAAAAATTCTTGATCCGTTGCCCCTAGCAACGCTCCTCCACAGACACCAAACTGGGCTTGAACTCCTCTGCTGGGCTCCTCCGACTTGCAATCTTGCAGGGGGCTGCTCCTACCAACAGCTCCTCTCCAACTCGCTTGTTGGTTGCCCTTGGCAACGGGTTGTCCTTAGCAACGGCCTGCCCGCATCCTCCACCAAAATGTGACGATCCGTCTTGGGGATTAGCTCTGGGACCGTCCTGGACCACGCCACAGAATGCGTTTCTTCTCAATAAACCAGCAAACAAACGCTTATAATGCAAATCTGGCACCTTGCCAGTTTTATTAGACAGGTTGCAGGGAAAGAAATAAACAAAAAGCAGGAACAAAACAAAACCTAGACCGTCTGGTCACTGACTAAACAGATCAGCTTGTCCTGACTAACAACCGCTGAGCTTCCCTCAGCCGGTTAAACATATGTCCCCCTGCAACCTTCTACTCACAATTCATGTCACTCTCTTTGAGCCCCTCATAGCTCGGGCTGTGTCCTCCTCAGCAGGCTCTGTCTCTCCCCTACAGCCCACATGCTGTCTCCTAGGAAGAACCTAGATTAGGCTGGGTCCACACTACGTTTTGTCCCATACGGGAGCGCATACGGCAGGAGGGAGCTAAAACCTCGCGCTCCCGTATGTGACCGTATGCGCTCCCGTATGCCATTCACTTCAATGAGCCGACCGGAGTGAAACGTTCGGTCCGGTCGGCTCATTTTTGCGCCGTATGCGCTTTTACAACCGGACCTAAAACCGTGGTCAACCACGGTTTTAGGTCCGGTTGTAAAAGCGCATACGGCGCAAAAATGAGCCGACCGGACCGAACGTTTCACTCCGGTCGGCTCATTGAAATGAATGGCATACGGGAGCGCATACGGTGACATACGGGAGCGCGAGGTTTTAACTCCCTCCTGCCGTATGCGCTCCCGTATGGGACAAAACGTAGTGTGGACCCAGCCTTAGACTGAGTCTCCATCTCATATACACTTCCCTTCCCTCCTGCCTCATTACTTAAGAAGCAGGTGAGAGCTTCTGCAGGGTGAGCCAAGGAAATACACCCTTTCCTTGCCACACTGCCACAATATGTATATAGTGTACATCCCCATATTATATATGTATATAGTGTACATCCCCATATTATATATGTATATACTGTACATCCCCATATTATATATGTATATACTGTACATCTCATATTATATATGTATATACTGTACATCTCATATTATATATGTATATACTGTACGTCCCCATATTATACATGTATATACTGTATGTCCTCATATATGTATATACTGTACGTCCTGGATGACTTTTATGGGTGCTCTCTGGTATAGAGGTTCCCTGGATGACTTTTATGGGTGCTCTTTGGTATAGAGGTTCCCTGGATGACTTTTATGGGTGCTCTCTGGTATAAAGGTTCCCTGGATGACCTTTATGGGTGCTCTCTGGTATAGAGGTTCCCTGGATGACTTTTATGGGTGCTCTCTGGTATAGAGGTTCCCTGGATGACTTTTATGGGTGCTCTCTGGTATAGAGGTTCCTTGGATGACTTTTATGGGTGCTCTCTGGCATAGAGGTTCCCTGGATGACTTTTATGGGTGCTCTCTGGTATAGAGGTTCCCTGGCTGACTTTTATGGGTGCTCTCTGGTATAGAGGTTCCCTGAATGACTTTTATGGGTGCTCTCTGGTATAGAGGTTCCCTGGATGACTTTTATGGGTGCTCTCTGGTATAGAGGTTCCCTGGCTGACTTTTATGGGTGCTCTCTGGTATAGAGGTTCCATGGATGACTTTTATGGGTGCTCTCTGGTATAGAGGTTCCCTGGATGACTTTTATGGGTGCTCTCTGGTATAGAGGTTCCCTGGATGACTTTTATGGATGCTCTCTGGTATAGAGGTTCCCTGGATGACTTTTATGGGTGCTCTCTGGTATAGAGGTTCCCTGGCTGACTTTTATGGGTGCTCTCTGGTATAGAGGTTCCATGGATGACTTTTATGGATGCTCTCTGGTATAGAGGTTCCCTGGATGACTTTTATGGGTGCTCTTTGGTATAGAGGTTCCCTGGATGACTTTTATGGGTGCTCTCTGGTATAGAGGTTCCCTGGATAACTTTTATGGGTGCTCTCTGGTATAGAGGTTCCCTGGATGACTTTTATGGATGCTCTCTGGTATAGAGGTTCCCTGGCTGACTTTTATGGGTGCTCCCTGGTATAGAGGTTCTCTGGCTGAATTCTATGGGTGCTCTCTGGTATAGAGGTTCCCTGGATGACTTTTATGGATGCTCTCTGGTATAGAGGTTCCCTGGATGACTTTTATGGGTGCTCTCTGGTATAGAGGTTCCCTGGATGACTTTTATGGGTGCTCTCTGGTATAGAGGTTCCCTGGCTGACTTTTATGGGTGCTCTCTGGTATAGAGGTTCCCTGGCTGACTTTTATGGGTGCTCTCTGGTATAGAGGTTCCATGGATGACTTTTATGGGTGCTCTCTGGTATAGAGGTTCCCTGGCTGACTTTTATGGGTGCTCTCTGGTATAGAGGTTCCCTGAATGACTTTTATGGGTGCTCTCTGGTATAGAGGTTCCCTGGATGACTTTTATGGGTGCTCTCTGGTATAGAGGTTCCCTGGATGACTTTTATGGATGCTCTCTGGTATAGAGGTTCCCTGGATGACTTTTATGGGTGCTCTCTGGTATAGAGGTTCCCTGGATAACTTTTATGGGTGCTCTCTGGTATAGAGGTTCCCTGGATGACTTTTATGGGTGCTCTCTGGTATAGAGGTTCCCTGGATGACTTTTATGGGTGCTCTCTGGTATAGAGGTTCCCTGGATGACTTTTATGGATGCTCTCTGGTATAGAGGTTCCCTGGATGACTTTTATGGGTGCTCTCTGGTATAGAGGTTCCCTGGATAACTTTTATGGGTGCTCTCTGGTATAGAGGTTCCCTGGCTGACTTTTATGGGTGCTCCCTGGTATAGAGGTTCTCTGGCTGACTTCTATGGGTGCTCTCTGGTATAGAGGTTCCCTGGATGACTTTTATCGGTGATCTCTGGTATAGAGGTTCCCTGGATGACTTTTATGGGTGCTCTCTGGTATAGAGGTTCCCTGGCTGACTTTTATGGGTGCTCTCTGGTATAGAGGTTCCTTGGATGACTTTTATGGGTGCTCTCTGGTATAGAGGTTCCCTGGATGACTTTTATGGTTGCTCTCTGGTATAGAGGTTCCCTGGCTGACTTTTATGGGTGCTCTCTGGTATAGAGGTTCCTTGGATGACTTTTATGGGTGCTCTCTGGTATAGAGGTTCCCTGGATGACTTTTATGGGTGCTCTCTGGTATAGAGGTTCCCTGGATGACTTTTATGGGTGCTCTCTGGTATAGAGGTTCCCTGGATGACTTTTATGGGTGCTCTCTGGTATAGAGGTTCCCTGGATGACTTTTATGGGTGCTCTCTGGTATGGAGGTTCCCTGGATGACTTTTATGGGTGCTCTCTGGTATAGAGGTTCCCTGGATGACTTTTATGGGTGCTCTCTGGTATAGAGGTTCCCTGGATGACTTTTATGGGTGCTCTCTGGTATAGAGGTTCCCTGGATGACTTTGATGGATGCTCTCTGGTATAGAGGTTCCATGGATGACTTTTATGGGTGCTCTCTGGTACAGAGGTTCCCTGGATGACTTTGATGGGTGCTCTCTCGTATCGAGGTTCCCTGGATGACTTTTATGGGTGCTCTCTGGTATAGAGGTTCCCTGGATGACTTTTATGGGTGCTCTCTGGTATAGATGTTCCCTGGATGACTTTTATGGGTGCTCTCTGGTATAGAGGTTCCCTGGCTGACTTTTATGGGTGCTCTCTGGTATAGAGGTTCCCTGGATGACTTTTATGGGTGCTCCCTGGTATAGAGGTTCTCTGGCTGAATTCTATGGGTGCTCTCTGGTATAGAGGTTCCCTGGATGACTTTTATGGGTGCTCTCTGGTATAGAGGTTCCCTGGATGACTTTTATGGGTGCTCTCTGGTATAGAGGTTCCCTGGATGACTTTTATGGGTGCTCTCTGGTATAGATGTTCCCTAGATGACTTTTATGGGTTCTCTCTGGTATAGAGGTTCCCTGGATGACTTTTATGGGTGCTCTCTGGTATAGAGGTTCCCTGGATGACTTTTATGGGTGCTCTCTGGTATAGAGGTTCCCTGGCTGACTTTTATGGGTGCTCTCAGGTATAGAGGTTCCCTGGATGACTTTTATGGGTGCTCTCAGGTATAGAGGTTCCCTGGATGACTTTTATGGGTGGTCTCTGGGTGCTCTCAGTCCTGTCCTGTACCCTGGGCCCAGCAGCTGCATCCAGTGTACCATCATCTATACTACTAACCCCTTTGTGGGTTTACATGCAAGTTTTTTGCTCGCTCAAGGTGAGCACCCATTACCTATTCTTCTACTACCCCCCCTACCTGTCACCAACGGTATCACACTAGGCGCCCTCCCGCCGGTCTTTCTTTTTGCTTTTTTCAGACACCTATGTCATGGACACTTCCTTGATTGACAGCTGTGAGCGCAGGGCTTCTCCCACTGTCATCTTGTGTCCCACTACTGTCAGTGAGGACATGCTGGGAGTTGTAGTTTTGCTAATGCTAGGGAAGATGTGAGCAGACATCATACTGAGGGAGGGGGCGGAGACCTGCACCGTGAGGCCACGCCCCATCCCTCTGAGAGGAATTCAGACTAGTGAGCTACATTAAAAGTATAATAAAATAAAGGAGCTAGACACATAAAAATTACATGTACGTGGTCAGGATTAGGTACTGAGTGATATATTTTTTTTTAAAATAGTTTTTTTTGTTGGATCTGGCGGGTGCGCTTTAAAGTTTATTGTTTTTATTCTGGCAGAACAGAAATAGTAAATACATATTTTATTTTTTTTACTGAAGTTTTCCTTCAGGGTACGTTCACACGCTACGGAAAAACCACTGCCGGTTACGCTACCGTTCATCTCAACAGGTCTGCAAATCTGCCGCTATTGCGGAGCGTAACTTACCGTGGAAAGCTGCAGCGATATCGGAACGCGCGAACGTTCTCTTACACACAGAAAATATTTACAGTAGATCTTAGATTTGGCCCCTGATATGTTTGTGTTGTGGCCTTAGATGCTTTTCCCCTCATTGGGATCTCGGGCCGTATTCACATGGTGCGTGATCAGTAACCTAGTGCTGTGTATTCTGTATCGCAAAACAGCGCAAACCAGGAAAATCTTTGGTCACGCAATTCGGGGGCCCCATTTTTTATTTTGCCCAGGGCCACACTTAGTCTAAAACCATCCCTGTCTGGAGGGCCACAGTATGGAGACCACAGCTCAGTAGTCTCCAAACTGCGGCCCTCCAGATGTTGTAAAACTACAACTCTCAGCATGCCCAGACAGCCAAAGGCTGTCTGGGCATGCTGAGAGTTGTAGTTGTACAACTTTAAGCGGGCCACAGATGGTAACTCACCAACTGACGCCTGCACGATCGCGACTCCCATCTTCCCCCACTCTGACCGGCCAATTACAGGGGATAGGAGAAGAAGGCGCCATTGTCACTTCACTCCATTCTCACCATTGTCATCACCGGATTGGCCCGGAAAAGCTGTGATTCACAGCGATCGCCGACAAGGTTATGTCCTGGGATGGACGGTGATAGATATCAACAGTCACCCCATTCCGATCCCCGCCCCGTTCGATGACCGGAAACGCCAAGGGCGACAAGGTACGCCCTTGGTCCTCAACACGTTGATAATAATATTCTAAGTATATTTTAATTATTTTTGCTATTATTTAATTAAAGGGTGTAAATTTGTATTAGTATTTAATTATTATATTAATATATCATGTATTGTTTCCTAATATTATAATAAATATAATTTCATTATTATTGTTATTATTTAATTATAGGGTGTATTTTTTTTTATTAGTATTTAATTATTATATTAATATATCATGTATTGTTTCCTAATATTATTATAAATATAATTTCATTATTTTTGTTCTTATTTAATTAAAGGGTGTAAATTTGTATTAGTATTTAATTATTATATTAATATATCATGTATTGTTTTCTAATATTATTATAAATATAATTCCATTATTATTGTTATTATTTAATTATAGGGTGTATTTTTTTATTAGTATTTAATTATTATATTAATATATCATGTATTTTTTCCTAATATTATTATAAATATAATTTCATTATTATTGTTATTATTTAAAATGATATTCATAGTTACATAGTAGTTACATAGTTACATAGTTAGTACGGTCGAAAAAAGACATATGTCCATCAAGTTCAACCAGGGAATTAAGGGGTAGGGGTGCGGCGCGATATTGGGGAAGGGATTTTATATTTCTTCATAAGCATTAATGTTATTTTGTTCCAGGAATGTATCTAATCCTGTTTTAAAGCTGTTAATTGTTCCTGCTGTGACCAGTTCCTGAGGTAGACCGTTCCATAAATTCACAGTCCTCACGGTAAAGAAGGCGTGTCGCCCCTTTAGACTAAACCTTTTCTTCTCCAGACGGAGGGAGTGCCCCCTCGTCCTTTGGGGGGGTTTAACCTGGAACAGTTTTTCTCCATATTTTTTGTATGGGCCATTTATATACTTATATACGTTTATCATATCCCCCCTTAAACGTCTCTTCTCAAGACTAAACAATTGTAACTCCTTTAATCGCTCCTCATAGCTAAGATGTTCCATGCCCCATATTAGTTTAGTCGCGCGTCTCTGCGCCCTTTCCAACTCCGCAGTGTCCCTTTTATGGACAGGTGCCCAAAACTGAACAGCACATTCCAGGTAAGGCCGTACCAATGATTTATAAAGGGGGAGTATTATACACTATAGACTGTACCAATGCTTTATAAAGGGGGAGTATTATACACTATAGACTGTACCAATGCTTTATAAAGGGGGAGTATTATAGACTGTACCAATGCTTTATAAAGGGGGAGTATTATACACTATAGACTGTACCAATGCTTTATAAAGGGGGAGTATTATAGACTGTACCAATGCTTTATAAAGGGGGAGTATTATACACTATAGACTGTACCAATGCTTTATAAAGGGGGAGTATTATACACTATAGACTGTACCAATGCTTTATAAAGGGGGAGTATTATACACTATAGACTGTACCAATGCTTTATAAAGGGGGAGTATTATGTCCCTGTCCCTGGAGTCCAGGCCTCTTTTGATACATGACAATATCCTGCCGGCCTTGGAAGCAGCAGCCTGACATTGTGCTATTCTGTAGTCTGTGATCTACAAGTCCCCCAGATCCTTCTCTACCAGTGACTCTGCCAGTTTAATCCCCCCTAAGACATACGATGCTGCAGGTTATTAGTATACACAGCCCCCCTCTATATACACAGCCCCCCTCTATATACACAGCCCCCCTCTATATACACAGCCCCCCTCTATATACACAGCCCCCCTCTATATACACAGCCCCCCTAAGACATACGACGCTGCAGGTTATTAGTACCCAGATGCATAACTTTACATTTATCCACATTGAACCTCATTTGCCAAGTGGATGCCCAGACACTTAGTCTATCCAAGTCATCTTGTAACTTATGCACATCCTCTATATACACAGCCCCCCCTCTATATACACAGCCCCCCCCCTCTATATACACATCCTCTATAGACTGTACCGTGCTACAAAGCTTGGTGTCATCTGCAAAGATAGAAACAGAGCTGTTAATACCATCCTCTATATATACACAGCCCCCCTCTATATACACAGCCCCCCTCTATATACACAGCCCCCCTCTATATACAGAGCTGTTAATACCATCCTCTATATCATTAATAAATAAATTAAACAACAGCGGTGCCAGTACTGAACCTTGGGGTACACCACTAATAACCGGGGACCAATCAGAGTACGAATCATTGACCCCCACTCTCTGGGTACGATCCATGATCAGTGTTCAATCCAGTTACAAACTAAAATTTCCAAACCCAAAGACCTTAACTTACCTGTCAGACGTCTGTGAGGGACAGTATCAAATGCTTTGGCAAAATCCAGAAACACTATATCCACAGCCATTCCTCTATATACACAGCCCCCCTCTATATACACAGCCCCCCCTCTATATACACAGCCCCCCTCTATATACACAGCCCCCCTCTATATACACAGCCCCCCCTCTATATACACAGCCCCCCCTCTATATACACAGCCCCCCTCTATATACACAGCCCCTCTATATACACAGCCCCCCTCTATATACACAGCCCCCCTCTATATACACAGCCCCCCTCTATATACACAGCCCCCCCTATATACACAGCCCCCCTCTATATACACAGCCCCCCTCTATATACACAGCCCCCCTCTATATACACAGCCCCCCCTCTATATACACAGCCCCCCTCTATATACACAGCCATTCCTCTGTCAAGGCTTCTACTCACCTCTTCATAAAAGCAGATTAGATTGGTGACACCTTCTATCCTTAGTAAACCCATGCTGGCTATCACTTATAATACAATTATCCCCTATGTATTCCTGTATGTAATCCCTTATAAGTCCTTCAAACAATTTACCCACAATGCACGTTAAACTTACCGGTCTATAGTTTCCTGGGGAAGACCTAGAGCCCTTTTTGAAGATTGGCACCACATTCGCCTTGCGCCAGTCCCTTGGCACAATACCAGACACCAGAGAATCTCTAAATATCATGAACAGGGGTACAGATATTACTGAACTTACCTCTCTAAGAACTCTTGGGTGTAGTCCATCCGGTCCTGGGGATTTGCTTACATTTATATCACTTAACTTACCTTGTACCATCTCTACATTAAGCCAGTTCAGTACATTACATGATGTGTTACCAGCACTGACCTGTACATGATGTGTTACCAGCACTGACCTGTACATGATGTGTTACCAGCACTGACCTGTACATGATGTGTTACCAGCACTGACCTGTACATGATGTGTTACCAGCACTGACCTGTACATGATGTGTTACCAGCACTGACCTGTACATGATGTGTTACCAGCACTGACCTGTACATGATGTGTTACCAGCACTGACCTGGCCAATGTCAGCTCCTTTTTCCATAGTGTATACAGAACTAAAGAACCCATTCAGTAGCTCCGCCTTCTCTTTATCGCCTGTGACAACCTCCCCATTATCATTATTAAGGGGTCCTACATGCTCTGTCCTTGGTTTTTTTGCATTTATATGTCTAAAAAAATATTTAGGATTAGTTTTGCTTTCTTTGGCCACCTGTCTCTCATTTTGAATTTTTGCTGTTTTTATTACATTTTTACAGATTTTATTAAGCTCCTTGTACTGTTTAAATGTTATAGCTGACCCATCAGATTTGTATTTTTTGAAGGCTATTTTTTTGTTGTTTATTGCTCTTTTAACATCATGTGTCAGCCATGTAGGATTTAGTTTTAATCGTTTATATTTGTTCCCCTTTGGTATATATTTAGCTGTATAGTTATTTCTATTATTCTATTATTATTTATACATACGGTGTATATTATTATTATTATATTAATGTAAATATAATATATTATTTACTAGTATATTATTATTATCATTATATTATTATTGTTATGTTGCATATTTTTATTAGTATTATAATATGGATGCTCATCTTGGCTGAATGTTCATGTGTTCTTCAGAGGGGTGGTAAGCCCCTGCCAGGCATGTTGGGTGGACTTAGATGTGTAACCTTTGAGTCCTTATTAGCCTCCTCCATTGTATTAGCCCTGGACCCATGGGGGGCGGGGGGGGGGGGTATCACACATAGAAGTGGAAGGAGACCCTTTACATGCCGATGGCAAGATGACGCCAGCATTCCTCCGCGATCCCTACCTCCGGCCTTATATCTGTCTCTCCTGGTAACTGACCATTTCTTTACAGTCTCTATAGTTGGGGTCTTCTGTCAGCCATGACTCCTTCGCACCCCACAGACAAGGTGTCCATAGTGGTCCTGCACCCCTTATATATGACCCATGAGTTCCTTGGCACATGATGAGATCCTTGGCACCTGATGAGTTCCTTGGCACCGGATGAGTTCCTTGGCACCGGATGAGATCCTTGGCACCTGATGAGTTCCTTGGCACCTGATGAGATCCTTGGCACCGGATGAGATCCTTGGCACCGGATGAGTTCCTTGGCACCGGATGAGTTCCTTGGCACCTGATGAGATCCTTGGCACCTGATGAGATCCTTGGCACCTGATGAGTTCCTTGGCACCTGATGAGATCCTTGGCACCGGATGAGATCCTTGGCACCGGATGAGTTCCTTGGCACCTGATGAGATCCTTGGCACCTGATGAGTTCCTTGGCACCTGATGAGTTCCTTGGCACCTGATGAGATCCTTGGCACCGGATGAGTTCCTTGGCACCTGATGAGATCCTTGGCACCTGATGAGATCCTTGGCACCTGATGAGTTCCTTGGCACCTGATGAGATCCTTGGCACCTGATGAGTTCCTTGGCACCTGATGAGTTCCTTGGCACCTGACGTGTTTTACAGGCAGTCATTTTTCAGCTGTGAATGTGCTGACGTGTATCAAATTGGAAGTGGAAGGAGACCCTTTACATGCCGATGGCAAGATGACGCCAGCATTCCTCCGCCATCCCTACCTCCGGCCTTATATCTGTCTCTCCTGGTAACTGACCATTTCTTTACGGTCTCTATAGTTGGGGTCTTCTGTCAGCCATGACTCCTTCGCGCCCCACAGACAAGGTGTCCATAGTGGTCCTGCACCCCTTATATATGACCCATGAGTTCCTTGGCACCTGATGAGTTCCTTGGCACCTGATGAGATCCTTGGCACCTGATGAGATCCTTGGCACCTGATGAGTTCCTTGGCACCTGATGTGTTCCTTGGCACCTGATGAGTTCCTTGGCACCTGACGTGTTTTACAGGCAGTCATTTTTCAGCTGTGAATGTGCTGACGTGTATCAAATTTTTAAAATGGCGCAAAGCATATGATAAATTTGTCTGAGCAATAGACAGCGAGGGGGAATTACCTCAGCGCAGCCAATTATAAACTGAAAGGAAAAGTGGCTGTGATAAGTGCTTCATGTTGCTGTATTACATTGCTGACCCTCTGCTGACCCCTATAACTTTCTTATTTTTCTGAATACAGGGCTGAGGGTCATTTTTTGCGCCATAATCTGTAGTTTTCACAGTATCACTTTTAGACTTATGTTTTTGTCACTTTCTCTTGGTGTTATTTTTGGATGTGATGTGACCAGAAAAGCTGCCATTTTTGACTTTGGTATTTTTTCAGGTATGCGCCGTTCACCGCACAAGACCATTACCATTTTCTTTAAATATTTCAGACCTTTCCGCACGCGGCGATAGAAGATATGTTTATAATTTATATTTAACTGTTTTATGGGATTTTTTTTGTAAAAGAGGAAAATAGGGTCATTTAATTTTCTTTGGGGGGAGGATCTAATGCTCATCAAAACTCAGGACATGCTGGGAGTTGTAGTTGTGTATCACATAGAGAGACACATGTTAGAGCAGTGATCCCAAACTTATGATTCTCCAGCTCCCAGCATGTCCTCACTGTCAGGGCATGCTGGGAGTTGTAGTATTTTTTTTCACACCTTAATTTGTGGTGATAGAAATGTATGAAATGGTGCAGGGAAAGTGATAAATATGGTTGCGCCAAAATGTGTGACACGCTGTTTGAAAGTTTTGTCTGGGCTGGCGTAGATTTGTTGCGTTTCGAGGGGTTTATGAATTTTCTGTGACAGAAATAAATTCCTGACCCCTGATCTCCTTCACCACAAAAGGAAAAAAATCTAAATCCCTTAATAAATTCATAAATGATCAAAACCTGCGCAGAAGGAAAGTGAAGCAGCTGCCATAGAAACCAATTTGATTTATTACAGGCCTGTTTAAAAAACAAAAGAAGTGATTAGTTGCTATGGGCTGCACTACATCTCTGCACAAGTTATAATAAATCTCTCCCCCCACTGTGTTGTATATATGATCTGTATACAGCATATCTATGACAAAGGGTCCCACTTATGGCCCCATCAGAGGAGCGGTGTGACCCTTTTGTTGTCCCCAGCAGAGGAGTGGTGTGTCCCTCTTGTTGTCCCCAGCAGAGGAGTGGTGTGTCCCTCTTGTTGTCCCCAGCAGAGGAGCGGTGCGTCCCTCTTTTTGTCCCCAGCAGAGGAGCCGTGTGTCCCTCTTGTTGTCCCCAGCAGAGGAGCGGTGTGACCCTCTTGTTGACCCCAGCAGAGGAGTGGTGTGACCCTCTTGTTGGCCCCAGCAGAGGAGCGATGTGACCCTCTTGTTGTCCCCAGCAGAGGAGCGGTGTGACCCTCTTGTTGGCCCCAGCAGAGGAGCGGTGTGACCCTCTTGTTGGCCCCAGCAGAGGAGCGGTGTGACCCTCTTGTTGGCCCCAGCAGAGGAGCCGTGTGTCCCTCTTGTTGACCCCAGCAGAGGAGCCGTGTGTCCCTCTTGTTGTCCCCAGCAGAGGAGCGGTGTGACCCTCTTGTGGCCCCTGCAGAGGAGCGGTGTGACCCTCTTGTTGGCCCCAGCAGAGGAGCGGTGTGACCCTCTTGTTGGCCCCCGCAGAGGAGCGGTGTGACCCTCTTGTTGGTCCCAGCAGAGGAGCGGTGTGACCCTCTTGTTGGCCCCAGCAGAGGAGCGGTGTGACCCTCTTGTTTTCCCCAGCAGAGGAGCGGTGTGACCCTCTTGTTGTCCCCAGCAGAGGAGCGGTGTGACCCTCTTGTGGCCCCTGCAGAGGAGCGGTGTGTCCCTCTTGTGGCCCCAGCAGAGGAGCGATGTGACCCTCTTGTTGTCCCCAGCAGAGGAGCGGTGTGTCCCTCTTGTGGCCCCAGCAGAGGAGCAGAGTGTCCCTCTTGTAGCCCCAGCAGAGGAGCGGTGTGTCCCTCTTGTGGCCCCAGCAGAGGAGCAGAGTGTCCCTCTTGTGGCCCCAGCAGAGGAGCGATGTGACCCTCTTGTTGGCCCCAGCAGAGGAGCGGTGTGTCCCTCTTGTGGCCCCAGCAGAGGAGCGATGTGACCCTCTTGTGGTCCCAGCAGAGGAGCGGTGTGACCCTCTTGTTGGCCCCTGCAGAGGAGCGGTGTGTCCCTCTTGTGGCCCCAGCAGAGGAGCGGTGTGACCCTCTTGTTGTGCCCAGCAGAGGAGCGGTGTGACCCTCTTGTTGGCCCAAGCAGAGGAGCGGTGTGTCCCTTTTGTGGCCCCAGCAGAGGAGCGGTGTGACCCTCTTGTGGCCCCAGCAGAGGAGCAGAGTGTCCCTCTTGTGGCCCGTGCAGAGTAGCAGTGTGTCCCTCTTGTGGCCCGTGCAGAGTAGCGGTGTGACCCTCTTGTGGCCCCAGCAGAGGAGCGGTGTGTCCCTTTTGTTGTCCCCAGCAGAGGAGCGGTGTGACCCTCTTGTTGGCCCCAGCAGAGGAGCAGAGTGTCCCTCTTGTGGCCCCAGCAGAGGAGCGGTGTGACCCTCTTGTGGCCCCAGCAGAGGAGCAGAGTGTCCCTCTTGTTGCCCCAGCAGAGGAGCGGTGTGTCCCTCTTGTGGCTCCAGCAGAGGAGCGGTGTGACCCTCTTGTGGCCCCATCAGAGGAGCGGTGTGACCCTCTTGTGGCCCCAGCAGAGGAGCAGAGTGTCCCTCTTGTGGCCCCAGCAGAGGAGCGGTGTGACCCTCTTGTGGCCCCAGCAGAGGAGCAGAGTGTCCCTCTTGTGGCCCGTGCAGAGTAGCGGTGTGTCCCTCTTGTGGCCCCAGCAGAGGAGCGGTGTGTCCCTTTTGTTGTCCCCAGCAGAGGAGCGGTGTGTCCCTTTTGTTGTCCCCAGCAGAGGAGCGGTGTGACCCTCTTGTTGGCCCCAGCAGAGGAGCAGAGTGTCCCTCTTGTGGCCCCAGCAGAGGAGCGGTGTGACCCTCTTGTTGTCCCCAGCAGAGGAGTGGTGTGACCCTCTTGTTGGCCCCAGCAGAGTAGCAGTGTGTCCCTCTTGTGGCCCCAGCAGAGGAGCAGTGTGACCCTCTTGTGGCCCCAGCAGAGGAGCGGTGTGTCCCTTTTGTTGTCCCCAGCAGAGGAGCGGTGTGACCCTCTTGTTGGCCCCAGCAGAGGAGCGGTGTGTCCCTTTTGTGGCCCCAGCAGAGGAGCGGTGCGACCCTCTTGTGGCCCCAGTAGAGGAGCAGAGTGTCCCTCTTGTGGCCCCAGCAGAGGAGCGGTGTGACCCTCTTGTTGGCCCTAGCAGAGGAGCGGTGTGTCCCTCTTGTTGTCCCCAGCAGTGGAGTGGTGTGACCCTCTTGTTGGCCCCAGCAGAGGAGCGGCGTGTCCCTTTTGTGGCCCCAGCAGAGAAGCGGTGTGACCCTCTCGTGGCCCCCGCAGAGGAGCAGAGTGTCCCTCTTGTTGGTCCCAGCAGAGGAGCGGTGTGACCCTTTTGTTGTCCCCAGCAGAGGAGTGGTGTGACCATCTTGTTGTCCCCAGCAGAGGAGCGGTGTGTCCCTCTTGTTGTCCCCAGCAGAGGAGCCGTGTGTCCCTCTTGTTGTCCCCAGCAGAGGAGCCGTGTGACCCTCTTGTGGCCCCAGCAGAGGAGCGGTGTGTCCCTTTTGTGGCCCCAGCAGAGAAGCGGTGTGACCCTCTTGTTGTCCCCAGCAGAGGAGCAGTGTGTCCCTCTTGTGGTCCCAGCAGAGGAGCGGTGTGACCTTTTTGTTGTCCCCAGCAGAGGAGCGGTGTGTCCCTCTTGTTGTCCCCAGCAGAGGAGCGGTGTGTCCCTCTTGTTGTCCCCAGCAGAGGAGCCGTGTGTCCCTCTTGTTGTCCCCAGCAGAGGAGCCGTGTGACCCTCTTGTGGCCCCAGCAGAGAAGCGGTGTGACCCTCTTGTTGGCCCCAGCAGAGGAGCAGTGTGTCCCTCTTGTTGGCCTCAGCAGAGAAGCGGTGTGACCCTCTTGTTGTCCCCAGCAGAGGAGCAGTGTGTCCCTCTTGTTGTCCCCAGCAGAGGAGCAGTGTGTCCCTCTTGTTGACCCCAGCAGAGGAGCAGTGTGTCCCTCTTGTTGACCCCAGCAGAGGAGTGGTGTGTCCCTCTTGTTGACCCCAGCAGAGGAGCCGTGTGATCCTCTTGTTGGCCCCAGCAGAGGAGCGGTGTGTCCCTCTTGTTGACCCCAGCAGAGGAGCAGTGTGTCCCTCTTGTTGACCCCAGCAGAGGAGGGGTGTGTCCCTCTTGTTGACCCCAGCAGAGGAGTGGTGTGTCTCTCTTGTTGGCCCCAGCAGAGGAGCGGTGTGTCCCTCTTGTTGACCCCAGCAGAGGAGCGGTGTGACCCTCTTGTTGGCCCCAGCAGAGGAGCGGTGTGACCCTCTTGTTGTCCCCAGCAGAGGAGCGGTGTGACCCTCTTGTTGTCCCCAGCAGAGGAGCAGTGTGACCCTCTTGTTGTCCCCAGCAGAGGAGCAGTGTGTCCCTCTTGTTGACCCCAGCAGAGGAGCAGTGTGTCCCTCTTGTTGACCCCAGCAGAGGAGTGGTGTGTCCCTCTTGTTGACCCCAGCAGAGGAGCCGTGTGACCCTCTTGTTGGCCCCAGCAGAGGAGTGGTGTGTCCCTCTTGTTGACCCCAGCAGAGGAGTGGTGTGTCCCTCTTGTTGACCCCAGCAGAGGAGTGGTGTGTCCCTCTTGTTGACCCCAGCAGAGGAGCCGTGTGACCCTCTTGTTGGCCCCAGCAGAGGAGCGGTGTGTCCCTCCTGTTGACCCCAGCAGAGGAGGGGTGTGTCCCTCTTGTTGGCCCCAGCAGAGGAGCAGTGTCTCCCTCTGCCATGATCTTTATGCCTCAGTCTCCCTATTCCCAGGGGAAGGAGCGCAGTTTATGAATTTGTATCCGGAGCTGTGTACACAGAGATGACCTTTGTGAGAATAAAGAACAGTCATAAACCAGGCAGATGGATAATGTGAACACAGCCATAAAGTGTAAAACCTTCAGGATAGTTTGTGATTAGGGATAGCGCTCTTTATAGGAATCCACGCCCATATAAATGGGAGCAGAGTCGGCCCTTAAACAAACAGCCGTAGTTCTGGTCATATTTATATAGAAGATTATGTTGTCAGATGACGACACCTGCGAAACACAGAAAAGAATCCGAGAATCCATCTGTTTTATGGCCCTGAAACCACAGCGAATAACAAGGTACGAGAGACTTCAGGAGGTTGTCGTCTGGTGCCCACCTGGGTATGAGAGACTTCAGGAGGTTGTCGTCTGGTGCCCACCTGGGTATGAGAGACTTCAGGAGGTTGTCGTCTGGTGCCCACCCGGGTATGTGAGACTTCAGGAGATTGTAGTCTGGTGCCCACCCGGGTATGTGAGACTTCAGGAGGTTGTCGTCTGGTGCCCACCTGGGTATGTGAGACTTCAGGAGATTGTCGTCTGGTGCCCACCTGGGTACGAGAGACTTCAGGAGATTGTCGTCTGGTGCCCACCTGGGTATGTGAGACTTCAGGAGATTGTCGTCTGGTGCCCACCCGGGTATGTGAGACTTCAGGAGATTGTCTTCTGGTGCCCACCCGGGTATGTGAGACTTCAGGAGGTTGTTGTCTGGTGCCCACCCGGGTATGTGAGACTTCAGGAGATTGTCGTCTGGTGCCCACCCTGGTATGTGAGACTTCAGGAGATTGTCGTCTGGTGCCCACCTGGGTATGTGAGACTTCAGGAGATTGTCGTCTGGTGCCCACCCTGGTATGTGAGACTTCAGGAGATTGTCGTCTGGTGCCCACCTGGGTATGTGAGACTTCAGGAGATTGTCGTCTGGTGCCCACCCGGGTATGTGAGACTTCAGGAGATTGTCGTCTGGTGCCCACCCGGGTATGTGAGACTTCAGGAGATTGTCGTCTGGTGCCCACCTGGGTATGTGAGACTTCAGGAGGTTGTCGTCTGGTGCCCACCTGGGTATGTGAGACTTCCAGAGATTGTCTTCTGGTGCCCACCTGGGTATGTGAGACTTCAGGAGATTGTCTTCTGGTGCCCACCTGGGTATGTGAGACTTCAGGAGATTGTAGTCTGGTGCCCACCTGGGTACAAGAGACTTCAGGAGATTGTCGTCTGGTGCCCACCCGGGTATGTGAGACTTCAGGAGATTGTCTTCTGGTGCCCACCTGGGTATGTGAGACTTCCAGAGATTGTCGTCTGGTGCCCACCTGGGTATGTGAGACTTCAGGAGATTGTCTTCTGGTGCCCACCTGGGTATATGAGACTTCAGGAGGTTGTCGTCTGGTGCCCACCTGGGTATGTGAGACTTCAGGAGGTTGTCGTCTGGTGCTCACCTGGGTATGTGAGACTTCAGGAGATTGTCGTCTGGTGCCCACCTGGGTATGTGAGACTTCAGGAGATTGTCGTCTGGTGCCCACCTGGGTATGTGAGACTTCAGGAGATTGTCGTCTGGTGCCCACCTGGGTATGTGAGACTTCAGGAAATTGTCGTCTGGTGCCCACCTGGGTACGAGAGACTTCAGGAGATTGTCTTCTGGTGCCCACCCGGGTATGTGAGACTTCAGGAGATTGTCGTCTGGTGCCCGCCCTGGTATGTGAGACTTCAGGAGATTGTAGTCTGGTGCCCGCCCTGGTATGTGAGACTTCAGGAGATTGTCGTCTGGTGCCCGCCCTGGTATGTGAGACTTCAGGAGATTGTCGTCTGGTGCCCACCCGGGTATGTGAGACTTCAGGAGATTGTCGTCTGGTGCTCACCTGGGTATGTGAGACTTCAGGAGATTGTCGTCTGGTGCCCACCTGGGTATGTGAGACTTCAGGAGGTTGTCGTCTGGTGCCCACCTGGGTATGTGAGACTTCCAGAGATTGTCTTCTGGTGCCCACCTGGGTATGTGAGACTTCAGGAGATTGTAGTCTGGTGCCCACCTGGGTACAAGAGACTTCAGGAGATTGTCGTCTGGTGCCCACCTGGGTATGTGAGACTTCAGGAGATTGTCGTCTGGTGCCCACCTGGGTATGTGAGACTTCCAGAGATTGTCGTCTGGTGCCCACCTGGGTATGTGAGACTTCAGGAGATTGTCTTCTGGTGCCCACCTGGGTATGTGAGACTTCAGGAGGTTGTCGTCTGGTGCCCACCTGGGTACAAGAGACTTCAGGAGATTGTCGTCTGGTGCTCACCTGGGTACAAGAGACTTCAGGAGATTGTCGTCTGGTGCCCACCTGGGTACGAGAGACTTCAGGAGATTGTCGTCTGGTGCCCACCTGGGTATGTGAGACTTCAGGAGATTGTCGTCTGGTGCCCACCTGGGTATGTGAGACTTCAGGAGATTGTCGTCTGGTGCCCACCTGGGTATGTGAGACTTCAGGAGGTTGTCGTCTGGTGCCCACCTGGGTATGTGAGACTTCAGGAGGTTGTCGTCTGGTGCCCACCTGGGTATGTGAGACTTCAGGAGATTGTCGTCTGGTGCTCACCTGGGTATGTGAGACTTCAGGAAATTGTCGTCTGGTGCCCACCTGGGTACGAGAGACTTCAAGAGATTGTCTTCTGGTGCCCACCCGGGTATGTGAGACTTCAGGAGATTGTCGTCTGGTGCCCGCCCTGGTATGTGAGACTTCAGGAGATTGTAGTCTGGTGCCCGCCCTGGTATGTGAGACTTCAGGAGATTGTAGTCTGGTGCCCGCCCTGGTATGTGAGACTTCAGGAGATTGTCGTCTGGTGCCCGCCCTGGTATGTGAGACTTCAGGAGATTGTCGTCTGGTGCCCACCTGGGTATGTGAGACTTCAGGAGGTTGTCGCCTGGTGCCCACCTGGGTATGTGAGACTTCAGGAGGTTGTCGTCTGGTGCCCACCCGGGTATGTGAGACTTCAGGAGATTGTCGTCTGGTGCCCACACTGGTATGTGAGACTTCAGGAGATTGTCATCTGGTGCCCACCTGGGTATGTGAGACTTCAGGAGATTGTCTTCTGGTGCCCACCTGGGTATGTGAGACTTCAGGAGATTGTCGTCTTGTGCCCACCCTGGTATGTGAGACTTCAGGAGATTGTCGTCTGGTGCCCACCTGGGTATGTGAGACTTCAGGAGATTGTCATCTGGTGCCCACCTGGGTATGTGAGACTTCAGGAGGTTGTCGTCTGGTGCCCACCTGGGTATGTGAGACTTCAGGAGATTGTCATCTGGTGCCCACCTGGGTATGTGAGACTTCAGGAGATTGTCGTCTGGTGCCCACCTGGGTATGTGAGACTTCAGGAGATTGTAGTCTGGTGCCCACCTGGGTATGTGAGACTTCAGGAGATTGTCGTCTGGTGCCCACCTGGGTATGTGAGACTTCAGGAGATTGTAGTCTGGTGCCCACCTGGGTATGTGAGACTTCAGGAGATTGTAGTCTGGTGCCCACCTGGGTATGTGAGACTTCAGGAGATTGTAGTCTGGTGCCCACCTGGGTATGTGAGACTTCAGGAGATTGTCTTCTGGTGCCCACCTGGGTATGTGAGACTTCAGGAGATTGTCGTCTGGTGCCCACCCGGGTATGTGAGACTTCGGGAGATTGTCGTCTGGTGCCCACCTGGGTATGCGAGACTTCGGGAGATTGTCGTCTGGTGCCCACCTGGGTATGTGAGACTTCAGGAGATTGTAGTCTGGTGCCCACCTGGGTATGTGAGACTTCAGGAGATTGTCGTCTGGTGCCCACCTGGGTATGTGAGACTTCAGGAGGTTGTCGTCTGGTGCCCACCTGGGTATGTGAGACTTCAGGAGGTTGTAGTCTGGTGCCCACCCGGGTATGTGAGACTTCGGGAGATTGTCTTCTGGTGCCCACCTGGGTATGTGGGACTTCAGGAGATTGTCTTCTGGTGCCCACCTGGGTACAAGAGACTTCAGGAGGTGTGCAGGGAGGAGATGAGGAGGTTGCAGGGAGGAGAGGAGGAGGTGTGCAGGGAGGAGAGGAGGAGGTGTGCAGGGAGGAGAGGAGGAGGATGCAGGGAGGAGAGGAGGAGGTGTGCAGGAAGGAGAGGAGGAGGATGCAGGGAGGAGAGGAGGAGGTGTGCAGGGAGGAGAGGAGGAGGATGCAGGGAGGAGAGGAGGAGGTGTGCAGGAAGGAGAGGAGGAGGTGTGCAGGAAGGAGAGGAGGAGGTTGCAGGGAGGAGAGGAGGAGGTTGCAGGGAGGAGAGGAGGAGGATGCAGGGAGGAGAGGAGGAGGTTGCAGGGAGGAGAGGAGGAGGGTGTAGGGAGGAGAGGAGGAGGTTGCAGGGAGGAGAGGAGGAGGATGTAGGGAGGAGAGGAGGAGGTTGCAGGGAGGAGAGGAGGAGGATGCAGGGAGGAGAGGAGGAGGTTGCAGGGAGGAGAGGAGGAGGATGCAGGGAGGAGAGGAGGAGGATGCAGGGAGGAGAGGAGGAGGTTGCAGGGAGGAGAGGAGGAGGATGTAGGGAGGAGAGGAGGAGGTTGCAGGGAGGAGAGGAGGAGGATGCAGGGAGGAGAGGAGGAGGTTGCAGGGAGGAGAGGAGGAGGATGCAGGGAGGAGAGGAGGAGGTTGCAGGGAGGAGAGGAGGAGGATGCAGGGAGGAGAGGAGGTGATGTAGGGAGGAGAGCACGGGGGTGCAGGGAGGAAAGGAGGTGATGTAGGGAGGAGAGGAGGGGGTGCAGGGAGGAGAGGAGGTGATGTAGGGAGGAGAGGACGGGGGTGCAGGGAGGAGAGGAGGTGATGTAGGGAGGAGAGGACGGGGGTGCAGGGAGGAGAGGAGGTGATGTAGGGAGGAGAGGAGGGGGTGCAGGGAGGAGAGGAGGTGATGTAGGGAGGAGAGGACGGGGGTGCAGGGAGGAGAGGAGGTGATGCAGGGAGGAGGATAATTTTTTCAGTAAACCAGCATCAGGTGGTATATCAGCTGATAGAGGGGGAGGACTGGGGGCAGGTAGATAAAGACTGTGGTATTGTAGGTGGTGATCTCTGTGATGAGGTTTGGGCTCTGATGAGGGTAGTTGTTCCTGAATGGTATAAGCCCAGGAGTGAGATCTCTGAGAAACAACTACAAAGTCTCTACAAACTTCAGGAGTCTGGAGAGCCAGGACTTTAGTCAATGTCCCTTTAAATGCTGTGGCACTCACGATAAACTATAACTCTCAGCAGATATTTGTAGGGGTAACAATTCTCTGTTGCACCAGTTTAATCTCACAGGATGTGACCCGGGAAGCGTAGACTAAGGGTCTGTTCACACGTACAATATTCTGCACAGATTTGATGCTGCAGATTCCAATGTAAACTCAATGACTAAACACAGCTTCAAATCCTGCACATGAAATCTGAGCAGAATACTGTACGTGTGAACAGACCCTAAGGGGCCCACCCCGTGACACTCAGAGAAGTCCTACCGGTCCAACTGGAGGTCAATGGAGACATCAGGGAAACTCGGCAAGGCCCTTGATGAACTTATTCTTGCTAAACCTCTTTTAAAGAAAATGAAGACTTGGCAGTGGGATTTAGGGTCAGGAACGACTTTAGTGGAGACAGGACTAGAGACTTGTATGTGGCCTATACATAGAAGGTGTCCCTGACATGTGCTACTGGCTATACCGCCCTGGCAGAGTCCCATCTCTATCCTGGCTCGGGGTTAGGACTGGCTCATACATTCTTTGACTAGGAGTCTTACTTGTGACTAAATCGATTAGTCAGCTGTACAGGATGATGCAATACATGCAGGGCCATAAGCTCTCCCCTTAGCAATTCGGCAGAACATTTGTAAATTGTGCTGACGGATCATAGAGAGAACTGTGCGGTTCCATGAGGTGTTAGTAAGAATACCTGATCACTTCTCGACGCCAGTATACTTGGTATAGACCAGTATATGGAGGGTTAAATTCAATTAGTTAATCAATAGATTCCCCCTTAGGGTTATCCAATAATACCCTTTCTTCCCATACACCCATAAAATCTTCCCATGAGCTTTATTGTTTATTTGCTACACACAAGGTTTTCTTCCTTAATAAATAATGTTCACCTGTCAGATCACAGAGAGCGCCTGCAGAGCACACCTAGTAATATACTGCGGGCTGTTTACACTGGTATCAAAAGCTTCTTACTCTGCCCCCTCCACATGTTTCGCTACAAAGTAGGTAGAGGGCGTCTGAGCATGGACGCCATGTTCTGAGGTTCTGAAGTCTCGGATGGTGACATCACTGCTCGCTTGCTGTCTTTCCAGCCAATAAACATCCTTCTCTTCCTGACATTTCCTAAATGGTTGGACATATTAGACTGAAATTCAGCAATCAGGATTCAGCTCTAATTATTACCACTCCTAGAAGTTCCCCAAACACTTAGATAAATGGGCGCTGTCAGATTCAGAAACTTTTTATATGTTGTATATCTTGGCAAAAAAATGTATCTTTCTAATATACTAAATAAGAAAATTGTATTTCCTTTTTATAGAAATCATGGCTTTATCCAAGCTGAAGCACAGGCATGGCCAAAGTCCAGTAAGTCAGGGTGGGCTACACTCCTCTGTGCTCTCTCCTGTCTGATAGGACATTAGAGAGTACAAAGGAGTCCTATCAGACAGGAGAGAGAGCACAGAGGAGTCCTATCAGACAGGAGAGAGAGCACAGAGGAGTGCCATCAGACAGGAGAGAGAGCACAGAGGAGTGCCATCAGACAGGAGAGAGAGCACAGAGGAGTGCCATCAGACAGGAGAGAACACAGAGGAGTGCCATCAGACAGGAGAGAGAACAGAGGAGTCCTATCAGACAGGAGAGAATACAGAGGAGTCCTATCAGACAGAAGAGAATACAGAGGAGTCCTATCAGACAGGAGAGAGAGCACAGAGGAGTGCCATCAGACAGGAGAGAGCACAGAGAAGTCCTATAAGACAGGAGAGAACACAGAGGAGTACTATCAGACAGGAGAGAGCACAGAGGAGTACTATCAGACAAGAGAGAGCACAGAGGAGTCCTATCAGACAGGAGAGAGAGCACAGAGGAGTACTATCAGACAAGAGAGAGCACAGAGGAGTGCTATCAGACAGGAGAGAGCACAGAGGAGTCCTATCAGACAGGAGAGAGCACAGAGGAGTGCTATCAGAGAGGAGAGAGCACAGAGGAGTGCTATCAGACAGGAGAGAGCACAGAGGAGTCCTATCAGACAGGAGAGAGCAGAGAGAAGTCCTATCAGACTGGAGAAAACACAGAGGAGTCCTATCAGACAGGAGAGAGCACAGAGGAGTCCTATCAGACAGGAGAGAGCACAGAGGAGTGCCATCAGACAGGAGAGAGCACAGAGGAGTCCTAGAAGACAAGAGAGAGCACAGAGGAGTACTATCAGACAAGAGAGAGCACAGAGGAGTGCTATCAGACAGGAGAGAGCACAGAGGAGTACTATCAGACAGGAGAGAACACAGAGGAGTGCTATCAGACAGGAGAGAGCACAGAGAAGTCCTATCAGACAGGAGAGAGAACAGAGGAGTACTATCAGACAAGAGAGAACACAGAGGAGTCCTATCAGACAGGAGAGAGCACAGAGGAGTGCTGTCAGACAAGAGAGAACGCAGAGGAGTGCTATCAGACAGGAAAGAGCACAGAGGAGTGCTATCAGACAGGAGAAAGCACAGAGGAGTGCTATCAGACAGGAGAGAGCACAGAGGAGTGCTATCAGACAAGAGAGAGCACAGAGGAGTAATATCAGACAAGAGAGAGCACAGATGAGTGCTATCAGACAGGAGAGAGCACAGAGGAGTCCTATCAGACAGGAGAGAGCACAGAGGAGTGCTATCAGACAGGAGAGAACCAGAGGAGTCCTATCAGACAGATCTGACGAAGAGGGGGTCCCACCCCTTGAGACGCGTTATCCTATGTATAAACTGTTACCTGCAATAAATCTCTAGATTATATCTGCCTCCCGATTGTGTGGCTATTAACTCCACACCCTCCCTTTTGGAAAGGAGCGCTCCAAGGCACCATCTTTTTCGGATCAGAGATCTTACACTTTTTCTCAGCAACCAGATGTCCTGGACTTTACCTTGAGGCGGCAGAATGTGAGCAGCCCTTCCGGAACCATATGACCCCTGTATACCAGAGATTCAAGCTACGGGCCATGTTGTGCCCCAAGCGCAACACGAGAAGGTGAGCACACCTACACTTACAGTTACATCTATATACAACCACCATAATAACGGCACATCGTTGCGCTTCTCTCTGTTTTCCTTTTTTTCATATTTGAGTCATCAGACAGGAGAGAGCACAGAGGAGTGCTATCAGACAGGAGAGAGCACAGAGGAGTGCTATCAGACAGGAGAGAGCACAGAGGAGTACTATCAGACAGGAGAGAGCACAGAGGAGTGCTATCAGACAGGAGAGAGCACAGAAGAGTGCCATCAGACAGGAGAGAGCACAGAGGAGTGCTATCAGACAGGAGAGAGCACAGAGGAGTGCTATCAGACTAGAGAGAGCACAGAGGAGTGCTATCAGACAGGAGAGAGCACAGAGGAGTCCTATCAGAAAGGAGAGAACACAGAGGAGTCCTATCAGACAGGAGAGAACACAGAGGAGTCCTATCAGACAGGAGAAAGCACAGAGGAGTCCTATCAGACAGGATAGAATACAGAGGAGTCCTATCAGACAGGAGAGAAGACAGAGGAGTACTATCAGATGAGAGAGAACACAGAGAAGTGCTATTAGACAGGAGAGAGCACAAAGGAGTGCTAACAGACAGGGGAGAGCACAGAGGAGTGCTATCAGACAGGAGAGAGCACAGAGGAGTGCTATCAGACAGGAGAGAGGACTGAGGAGTGCTATCAGACAGGAGAGAGAGCACAGAGGAGTACTATTAGACAGGGGAGAGCACAGAGGAGTACTATTAGACAGGAGAGAGCACAGAGGAGTGCCATCATACAGGAGAGAGCACAGAGGAGTCCTATCAGATAGGAGAGAGCACAGAGGAGTCCTATCAGACAGGAGAGAGCACAGAGGAGTCCTATCAGACAGGAGAGAACAGAGGAGTGCTACCAGACAGGAGAGAATACAGAGGAGTACTATCAGACTGGAGAGAGAGCACAGAGGAGTCCTATTAGACATGAGAAAGCACAGAGGAGTCCTATCAGACAGGAGAGAATACAGAGGAGTACTATCAGATAGGAGAGAACACAGAGGAGTGCTATCAGACAGGATAGAGTACAGAAAAGTACTGTCAGACAGGAGAGCACAGAGGACTTCTATCAGGCAGGATAGAGCACAGAGGAGTGCTATAAGACAGGAGAGAGTACAGATAAGTCCTATCAGACAGGAGAGAACACAGAGGAGTACTATCAGACAGGAGAGAGCACAGAGGAGTGCTATCAGACAGGAGAGAGCACAGAGGAGTGCTATCAGACAGGAGAGAGCACAGAGGAGTACTATCAGACAGGAGAGAGCACAGAGGAGTCCTATCAGACAGGAGAGAACACAGAGGAGTCCTATCAGAAAGGAGAGAGCACAGAGGAATGCCATCAGACAGGAGAGAGCACAGAGGAGTGTCATCAGACAGGAGAGAACACAGAGGAGTGCTATCAGACAGGAGAGAGCATAGAGGAGTGCTATCAGACAGGAGAGAGTACAGAGGAGTGCTATCAGACAAGAGAGAGTACAGAGGAGTGCTATCAGACAGGAGAGAGCACAGAGGAGTCCTATCAGACAGGAGAGAGCACAGAGGAGTACTATCAGACAAGAGAGAGCACAGAGGAGTCCTATCAGACAGGAGAGAGAGCACAGAGGAGTACTATCAGACAAGAGAGAGCACAGAGGAGTGCTATCAGACAGGAGAGAGCACAGAGGAGTCCTATCAGACAGGAGAGAGCACAGAGGAGTGCTATCAGACAGGAGAGAGCACAGAGGAGTCCTATCAGACAGGAGAGAGCAGAGAGAAGTCCTATCAGACTGGAGAAAACACAGAGGAGTCCTATCAGACAGGAGAGAGCACAGAGGAGTGCTATCAGACAGGAGAGAGCACAGAGGAGTCCTATCAGACAGGAGAGAGCAGAGAGAAGTCCTATCAGACTGGAGAAAACACAGAGGAGTCCTATCAGACAGGAGAGAGCACAGAGGAGTGCCATCAGACAGGAGAGAGCACAGAGGAGTGCCATCAGACAGGAGAGAGCACAGAGGAGTGCCATCAGACAGGAGAGAGCACAGAGGAGTGTCATCAGACAGGAGAGAACACAGAGGAGTGCTATCAGACAGGAGATAGTACAGAGGAGTACTATCAGAAAGGAGAGAGCACAGAGGAGTCCTATCAGACAGGAGAGAGAACACAGAGGAGTCCTATCAGACAGGAGAGAGCACAGAGGAGTGCTATCGGACAAGAGAGAGCACAGAGGAGTGCTATCAGACAGGAGAGAGCACAGAGGAGTGCTATCAGACAGGAGAGAGCACAGAGGAGTACTATCAGACAGGAGAGAGCACAGAGGAGTCCTATCAGACAGGAGAGAACACAGAGGAGTCCTATCAGAAAGGAGAGAGCACAGAGGAATGCCATCAGACAGGAGAGAGCACAGAGGAGTGTCATCAGACAGGAGAGAACACAGAGGAGTGCTATCAGACAGGAGAGAGCATAGAGGAGTGCTATCAGACAGGAGAGAGTACAGAGGAGTGCTATCAGACAAGAGAGAGTACAGAGGAGTGCTATCAGACAGGAGAGAGCACAGAGGAGTCCTATCAGACAGGAGAGAGCACAGAGGAGTACTATCAGACAAGAGAGAGCACAGAGGAGTCCTATCAGACAGGAGAGAGGGCACAGAGGAGTACTATCAGACAAGAGAGAGCACAGAGGAGTGCTATCAGACAGGAGAGAGCACAGAGGAGTCCTATCAGACAGGAGAGAGCACAGAGGAGTGCTATCAGACAGGAGAGAGCACAGAGGAGTGCTATCAGACAGGAGAGAGCACAGAGGATTCCTATCAGACAGGAGAGAGCAGAGAGAAGTCCTATCAGACTGGAGAAAACACAGAGGAGTCCTATCAGACAGGAGAGAGCACAGAGGAGTGCTATCAGACAGGAGAGAGCACAGAGGAGTCCTATCAGACAGGAGAGAGCACAGAGGAGTGCCATCAGACAGGAGAGAGCACAGAGGAGTGCCATCAGACAGGAGAGAGCACAGAGGAGTGCCATCAGACAGGAGAGAGCACAGAGGAGTGTCATCAGACAGGAGAGAACACAGAGGAGTGCTATCAGACAGGAGAGAGTACAGAGGAGTACTATCAGACAGGAGAGAGCACAGAGGAGTCCTATCAGACAGGAGAGAGAACACAGAGGAGTCCTATCAGACAGGAGAGAGCACAGAGGAGTGCTATCGGACAAGAGAGAGCACAGAGGAGTCCTATCAGACAGGAGAGAGCACAGAGGAGTGCTATCAGACAGGAGAGAACACGGAGTGCTATCGGACAGGAGAGAACACAGAGGAGTGCTATCGGACAGGAGAGAGCACAGAGGTGTGCTATCAGACAGGAGAGAGCACAGAGGAGTGCTATCAGACAGGAGAGAGCACAGAGGAGTGCTATCAGACAGGAGAGAGCACAGAGGAGTACTATCAGACACGGGGAGGCGTCCAGCTGTATAGAGGGTATTACGGCAAGCAAATGGTTAGTGGATGCAGGCGAACAGTGGTGCACTGATGGTATAGACAGAGTGTGCACTTCTCAAACAGTCGTCCTGGTTGTAGGGGGTTCCAGCTGTTGTGAATGTGAGAGAGAAGTCCTATCAGACTGCAGAAAACACAGAGGAGTCCTATCAGACAGGAGAGAGCACAGAGGAGTGCCATCAGACAGGAGAGAGCACAGAGGAGTGCCATCAGACAGGAGAGAGCACAGAGGAGTGCCATCAGACAGGAGAGAGCACAGAGGAGTGTCATCAGACAGGAGAGAACACAGAGGAGTGCTATCAGACAGGAGAGAGTACAGAGGAGTACTATCAGACAGGAGAGAGCACAGAGGAGTCCTATCAGACAGGAGAGAGAACACAGAGGAGTCCTATCAGACAGGAGAGAGCACAGAGGAGTGCTATCGGACAAGAGAGAGCACAGAGGAGTCCTATCAGACAGGAGAGAGCACAGAGGAGTGCTATCAGACAGGAGAGAACACGGAGTGCTATCGGACAGGAGAGAACACAGAGGAGTGCTATCGGACAGGAGAGAGCACAGAGGAGTGCTATCAGACAGGAGAGAGCAGAGAGGAGTGCCATCAGACAGGAGAGAGCACAGAGGAGTGCTATCAGACAGGAGAGAGCACAGAGGAGTGCTATCAGACAGGAGAGAGCACAGAGGAGTGCTATCAGACAGGAGAGAGAGCACAGAGGAGTGCTATCAGACAGGAGAGAGCACAGAGGAGTACTATCAGACACGGGGAGGCGTCCAGCTGTATAGAGGGTATTACGGCAAGCAAATGGTTAGTGGATGCAGGCGAACAGTGGTGCACTGATGGTATAGACAGAGTGTGCACTTCTCAAACAGTCGTCCTGGTTGTAGGGGGTTCCAGCTGTTGTGAATGTGAATGACGGAGATTGGTCCAGTAGGTGGTCTATATGGTTAGGGTATAGTGCTAGACGCGTTTCGGGGAGACCCCTTTTTCAATAGCTATAGATGCGTTTTTTTTGTTGTTGTGCTGCTCCAAATTTATCATATTGTTGCAGTGACCATGATAAAGTTTGCGCAGATCTGCACCCAGATCATTTTCTACCCAGCTATCAGGTCATGCTGCTTCGAAGGCTACGAGTCCATATTTTTTCCTGCATTTTTTTCACAGAAAACACTAGTGCAAAAAAAAAAGAAAAGGGATTGGAAAAAATGTATTCAACAAAATGTATTTTATTTTATTTTATACATTTTTAATAAAGTGTGTATCTTTGTGTGTTTCACTTTTTTCTCACTTTTTTAAAGTTTTTAGGTGGTACTACTACTCCCAGCATGGAACACCCTGTTCTATGATGGGAGTAGTAGTACCTGTACTAATAGACATATTGCCCGATGCAATCGTCCATAATATAGCATATATATATATATATATATATATATATATATATAATATAGAGATGCGGAGCGGCTCTATACAGCGCTCACATCTCTGCACTGTACTCCGGCCAGTGATGTGAATAGAACATCAGTCATTCATTGGCCGGATGGTGGCAGCCAATCACAGGTCTCAGAGGGAAACATGAATGAGCGATGTTCTCTTTATATCACTGGCCGGTCGGAGTATAGTGCAATAGAAAGGACGATCGCAGGTACTACTACTCCCAACATGGAGCACACTCTTCTCTATGCTGGGAACTGTAGTACCTGTATTAATAGATGGATTGCAGCGAGTGTCACTACTGACACCTGTTACGATCTGTCTATTAATGCAGGTACTACAGCTCCCAGCATAGAGCAGAGTGTGCTCCATGTTGGGAGTAGTAGTACCTGCAGTTAAGGACAGATCACAGTGGATGTAACTCCTGACAACCGCTGTGATCCTCCTGTATAATGTATAGATGCGGACGCTCTTCTATGGTCCCCTGCACTGACGTATATATACACATATTCATATTTCCCACAGAGTTGTGATTGGCTGGAACCATCTGACCAACCACAGCTCTGTGGGAAATATGAATATGTGTATATATATGTCAGTGCAGGGACCATAGAAGAGCGGTCACAACATCTATACATTATGCAAGAGGATCGCAAAGGGGCGATCTGTCAATTAGTACAGGTAACTACTACTCCCATCATGGAACAGTGTTCCGTGGTGGGAGTAGTAGTACTACCTAAAAATTTCAAAAATAAAGAAAAAAAGTGAAAAACACACACTACATTTTTATTATTGTTGGCTACATTTTTAGTGCCCTGGCTGCCCACAAATTGATCCCTGTTTAAAAATGTATTAAAATTTTGTTATTAAAAAGATAAATTTAGTTAAATACAATTGGTCTAGAAAGACCAAAAGGTCAAAATTACGGAATTTAGAACTTGTAAAAGAAACGCCTAAAAAAAACCTCAATTAGCACGAAATAGATATAGACAACTCCAAATCTCCCGCTGATACACGTGTTCTCGGACTGGAGATTGTCGTATCCCGCCGTATACAGCATGCAGGAAAAGGACATCCAGCACACGATGTACAATGCTTCTTGGGTTTATTGAGGAATAAAATCGTATATACAGAGTGTATAGCCTACGCGTTTTGGGTATTGTTACCCTTAGTCATGGCATAAGACACACTAAAAGCTGAAACATTTTATAACACACACATTGGTCATGTGATTACCTCAATCCAATTAGTTACAAAATGTGGCAATGGATCATGTCAATGGAACTAGATTACCCAGGAATGGGACACAGGAAAACATGTTCACCGTATCTTACACAAAAAGAAGGGGGAAAAAAACAATACACACATGGATATACACATGACAATCAAGTAAATCCCTCAACATTCACAATGAGCAGGACAGTCATACAGTGGGGATCAAAAGTTTGTGCACCCCAGGTAAAAATTTGTATTAATGTGCATAAAGAAGCCAAGGAAAGATGGAAAAATCTCCAAAAGGCATCAAATTACAGATTAGACATTCTTATAATATGTCACCAAAAGTTACATTCTATTTCCATCATTTACACTTTCAAAATAACAGAAAACCAAAAAATGTCGTCTGCAAAAGTTTGGGCACCCTGCAGAATTTATAGCATGCACTGCCCCCTTTACAAAGCTGAGACCTGCCAGTGTCATGGATTGTTCTCAATCATTATCTGGGAAGACCACGTGATGTCAATCTCAAAGGTTTTAAATGCCCAGACTCATCTGACCTTGCCCCAACAATCAGCACCACGGTTCTTCTAAGCAGTTGTCTAGAAATCTGAAATTGAAAATAGTTGACGCTCACAAAGCTGGAGAAGGCTATAAGAAGATAGCAAAACGTTTTCAGATGTCAATATCCTCTGTTCGGAATGTAATTAAGAAATGGCAGTCATCAGGAACAGTGGAAGTTAAAGCAAGATCTGGAAGACCAAGAAAAATATCAGACAGAACAGCTCGCAGGATTGTGAGAAAAACAATTCAAACCCCACGTTTGACTGCACAATCCCTCCAGAAAGATCCGGCAGACACTGGAGTTGTGGTTACACTATTCCACTATAAAGAGATACTTGTACAAATATGGTCTTCATGGAAGAGTCATCAGAAGAAAACCTCTTCTACGTCCTCACCACAAAAGTCAGTGTTTGAACTTTGCAAATGAACATCTAGACAAGCCTGATGCATTTTGGAAACAAGTTCTGTGGACCGATGAGGTTAAAATTGAACTTTTTGGCCGTAATGAGCAAAGGTACGTTTGGAGAAGAAGGGGAACAGAATTTAATGAAAAGAACCTCTGTCCAACTGTTAAAGGGTCACTCTCAATAAAACTAGTTTGTTGCTATTGCACTCCTTATGGTAAATGAAACATATTTCTAATATACTTTGTTTAAAAAAAAAAAGAAGTTTTCTATGTTTTATTTGCGCTTAAAAAAGCTCAAGAGCACATTTTCCCCCAACTCATACACAGACTTTGGACCAAAGTCCGAACACAGGAAGTGCCGCCTGGAGTGCTGAGGGGGGTGTCTTTTTTTTAAAACAAAGTATATTAGAAATATTTTTCATTTACCATAAGGAGTGCAATAGCAAAAATAATAATTAATTAATGAGAGTGCCCATTTAAGCTTGGGGGTGGATCAATCATGCTTTGGGGTTGTATTGCAGCCAGTGGCAAAGGGAACATCTCACGAGTAGAAGGAAAAATGGATTCAATAAAATTTCAGCAAATTTTGGATGCTAACTTGATGCCATCTGTGAAAAAGCTGAAGTTAAAGAGATGATGGCTTCTACAAATGGATAATGATCCTAAACACACCTCGAAATCCACGGGGGATTACATCAAGAGGCATAAACTGAAGGTTTTGCCATGGCCTCCACAATCTCCTGACCTCAACATAATTGAAAATCTATGGATAGAACTTAAAAGAGCAGTGCGTGACAGACAGCCCAGAAATCTCAAAGAACTGGAAGACTTTTTTAAAGGAAGAATGGACAAAGATACCTCAAACAAGAATTGAAATACTCTCGGCTGCGACAAAAAGCGTTTACAAGCTGTGATACTTGCCAAAGGGGGCAGTACAAAATATTAAAGGGGTATTTCCAGGCAAAAACTTTTTTTTATATATCAGCTGGCTCTGGAAAGTTAAACAGATTTGTAAATTACTTCTATTAAAAAATCTTAATCCTTCCAATAGTTATTAGCTTCTAAAGTTTTCTGTCTAACTGCTCAATGATGATGTCACGTCCCGGGAGCTGTGCATGATGGGAAAATATCCCCATAGGAACTGCACAGCTCCTGGGACGTGAGTCATCAGAAAGCAGTTAGACAGATAAAAGCAACTCAACTTCAGAAGCTAATAACTATTGGAAGGATTAAGATTTTTTAATAGAAGTAATTTACAAATCTGTTTAACTTTCCGGAGCCAGTTGATATATAAAAAAAAGTTTTGGCCTGGAATACCCCTTTAACTCTGCAGGGGGCCCAAACTTTTGCAGACGCCATTTTTTTTGTTTTCTGTTATTTTGAAAGTGTAAATGATGGAAATAAAATGTAACTTTTGGTGACATATTATAAGAATGTCTAATCTGTAATTTGATGCCTTTTGGAGATTTTTCCATCTTTCCTTGGCTTCTTTATGCACATTAATACAAATTTTTACCTGGGGTGCACAAACTTTTGATCCAAACTGTATAGAAGATGAATGTTAGCTAGTGCTAACATAAAAAAAACGTAGGCACAGGCCCAGCAGCATCAGTAAGCCAAATAGTTCCTGAAACACACAGCCTGGATCAGGCTGCAGGCTGTGTACATAAGAGGGCTTCACAACCCCTAACATTAAATGATCAATGTTGAAATCTCTATTGAGCATGTATGTTTGCTAGTGTTACCATAAAAAAATTGTAGTTAATATCCAAGACAGTCCCAGCAGCATCAGAAAACTATATAATGGCTGAATGACACAGCCTAGAGGTGGGGAAAGCATAAGGAGCCCATATAGTGTCTGAATGTTACAGCCTGGAGGTGGCTGAAGCATGAGGAGACCATATAATGGCTGAATGACACAGCCTAGAGGTGGGGAAAGCATAAGGAGCCCATATAGTGTCTGAATGTTACAGCCTGGAGGTGGCTGAAGCATGAGGAGACCATATAATGGCTGAATGACACAGCCTAGAGGTGGGGAAAGCATATGGAGCCCATATAGTGTCTGAATGTTACAGCCTGGAGGTGGCTGTAGCACGAGGAGACCATATAGTTGCTGAATGGTACAGCCTGGAGGTGGCAGCAGCAGCATCAGGAGTCCTGAAAGTGACCCGGTGACAGAGTGGTGCAGTGGGTGGCAATACCAGTACCTGGTGATGAAGGTGGCTGGAATGTTTGTAACTGGGGAGCAGTGCCTTAAATCTGTTTGGCACTATCCATATTTGTCAAGTGTTGGTGTGGCACCATAGTCAATCTACTCTGATGCATCTGGCATTGGTGGGTGGAAATTCTGGCTGATCCATCCCTGATTCATCATTACAAAGTTCAGTCTCTCCACATTTTTTGTGGACAGACGAGTTCACCTTGGGGTGACTATGGCCCCGGTTGCACTAAACACCCGCTCTGATGACACACTACTGGCCGGGCAGGACAGCTTTTCCAGGGCAAAGTCTGCTAGTTGCGGCCACAAATCAAGTGCATAAATCAAGTGCATGGAATAGCCTTCCTGCAGAAGTGGTCGCTGCAAATACAGTGAAGGAGTTTAAACATGCATGGGATAAGCAGAAGGCTATCCTTCATATAAGATAGGGCCAGGGACTATTGATAGGGTTCAGATTCTTCGGCAGACTAGATGGGCCAAATGGTTCTTATCGCCAACACATTCTATGTTTCTATGTAAGTTTGGTTGCCCAGAAGCCAGCATATTTTCAAGGTGTGTTGGCATGGCCATGTCAAGGTAAGCCACCACCTGCTGGTTCAGGTCCTGCTCCATGTCCACCTGCTGCTGATGAGTTGCTTTACTATGCGGGTGAAGAAAGCTACTCATCAGCGACTGTAGACTCAGGCTGCTGCTGATTGAGCTGGTACTGCTCCTGCCATCCCTCCCCTCCTCAGCAGCCATGGCAGTGGAAGGTGAGCGCAGAGGGCCCCCCGAGTCAGACCTGCGAGTGGATGGACCATGTGGCCGATAGACATCAGCCAACTGACTACGTAGAATCTCTCTGTAGTAGGTCAGTTTGTCCTCCCTCTCAGTGGGTGTAAAAAAGGCTCCCATTCTGGGACGGTAGTGAGGGTCCAATAACGTGGTGACCCAGAAGTCATCCTGCTGCCGAATGGTGAAAATTCGGGGGTCACTACGTGAGCAACTCAGCATGCATCGTGCCATTTGTGCAAGTGACTCGGAGGGACTACCTGCCTCCATCTCCACTGCATACTGCCACGGTGTGTCTGGGTCCTCTGTCTCACCTTCCACACAACCCTCTAGGTCCTGGCTGCTCCTGCTCCTCCTCTCTTGTCCAATAACTAGAAACACAAGCCATCTCATCCAACCTAAACTGTGCTCCACTCTGCCCCTCATCCTCCTCCTCCAGTTCATCCCCCACAGGGCTCATGTAACCTTGAGATCTAGGCTCAATGTCTCCATTGCCGTGACCAGCCATGGTTTCAATCATTTGTTGGAGGAAATGTAGGAGTGGAATTATGTCGTTCATGGCATAATCCAAGCGACTTAAAAATAATGTGGCTTCCTCAAAGGGCCTCAGCAAACGGCAGGTGTCACGTATGAGCTGGCACTGGTTCACATTGAAGTTACACAGGGGAGTACTCCTATCTGCTTGGATCATCAAGAAATCGGTGATGGCTTTTCTTTGTTCTTATAGTCTGTCCAACATATGGAGGGTGGAATTCCAATGTGTGGCAACGTCACAAATGAGACTATGTTGTGGGATACCGTTCTGACGCTGCAACTCAAGGAAGGTGTGCTTGGCGGTGTACGAGTGGCTGAAGTGCATGCACAGTTTCCTTGCCATTTTCAGGATGTTTTGCAAATGGGGTGAAGACTTGAGGAAGTGCTTGACAACCAGATTCAACACATGTGCCATGCAGGGCGCATGTTTCACACTTTCTTGTCGCAGAGCGGACATGATGTTCTTCCCGTTGTCGGTCACCATGGTTCCCATTTTCAGATTTCGTGGAGTAAGCCATACTCCGATTTCTTTACGAATGAACTTTAGATGTTCCTCCTCTGTGTGACTCAGTTTGTCAAGGCAAACCATGTGAAGAACAGCTTGACGTGCCCTACACACATGGTACGATGAAGGGCCACCGAGATTTGTACGTGGAGTGGAGGTTGAGGACACGCTGAAGGATGAGGAGGCAGCATCGCACACTGTCACAGGACCAACGGGCTGACAGCGGGGAGGAGGAAGCGGTGTGACCTCTCCAAGTTGGTGTTGTGGCTGTGCAGGAACCACATTTACCCAGTGGGCCGTTAAAGACAAGTATTGTCCCTGCCCGTAGTTACAGCTCCACACGTCGGCGCTGCCGTGCACTTTGGTACACACCGACAGGCTCATGGACTGGCCCACCTTCTCCTGTATAAACTTATGCAGGGCTGGTACTGCCTTCTTCGCAAAGAAATGACGGCTTGGGACTCTCCACCTCGGCTCGGCACAAGCCATCAATTCTCTGAAAGGTGCAGAGTCCACCACTTGAAAAGGGAGGGACTGCAGCACCACCAACTTGGACAGGAGCCCATTCAACTTCTGCACCGTTGGATGAGTGGGCGCATACTGTTGTCTCTTGGACATGGCTTCGCCGATGGATTGTTGGCGGAATTACTGACTAAAAGCGGGAGAAGCAGGAGTGACAGAAGGAGGGTTTGACACAATGCTCCCTTCGGCTGAGGTGGTGGAGCCTTGGCTGGATGAAGGAGGGAGCGGATGGCCACTGGGTGATGCAGCAGGCTGGACCACTACATTGGAGCCACGGTTCTCCCAAGTCGCTTTATGGTGGCGAAGCATTTGTTGACGCAGGGCCGTGGTGCCGACATTGGGACTCGCTTCACCTTCTGCCGACAGATCTTGCATGTGGCTACGTGAACCTCCTCCGGATGCCTAATGAAAAACTTCCACACCGCCGAGTAGCTGATTTTCCCACCCGCAGTCCGCACTAATTGACTGCTACTGGCGCCGTCTCCAGGAACCCCTGTTCCACTACCTCCCGGAAATGTAGGCTGCTGCGAAGCAGGTGGTCTCCACGTGGCACGTTTGGCTCCTGAATTTCCACTCCTGCCACCACGCTGACTGCCAACTGTGCTACCACCTTGCTGCCTCAAGGGCAACCTGCAACTCTCTTCTCCTGATGATGATGAAGCCCCTTCTGCACCCGGCTCCCAATTGCGATCAACAGGACATCAACAGGTGTCTGCACGTCACTGATGTCCTCCTCAGGTTCCCCAACAGTGTCTGCTTCAGGACCCTGAACCCTGGCAACTCCGCCTCCCACGTTACTCTCCGCATCACTACTTGGCCGCCTAGCGGAGGAAGCGGCGCATGTCTCCTCCCCTTCTTGTAAAAGGAAGCAAAGGAAAGACCGGCAAAAGGCACCTAGTGTGATACCGTAATGACAAATAGTCAGGAAAAACAAGGTGTCAGTGGGCCTGCGGGGCCTGTAGGTAGTGGGTACTCACCTGAGGCGAGTAAAAAACTTGCATATCAACCCACAAAAGTGGTTAAGAACTGGAGACTGCTGCTGAGCCCAGGGTGCAGGAGAGGCGTAACCTACCCTGATGAAAGGCGTAGGAAGAGGAAGTAGAAAATACCCTTTGGAGAAGGCGCTGCTGTGGTCCAGTAGATAGGACGTCCAATGTAGGTGTAGGAATGATCAAGCGAGAGGCTGAGGTCACAAACCAAGCTGGATTGATTTATTTAGCAAAATGAGAGGTACAAGCAGGATAACGCGTTTCGGGGTCAGCTCCCCCTTCTTCTGATCAGTGCTACTACATAGTACAACATACAGTGCTAAAATACATTTCAAAATTTTGCCAAAAATAAAGGGGAGGGGCCACAGAGGTATACAGTAGATGGGGAGAATGGACATAAATGATCAAAATAAACAGACATAAGCAAATCTGGTGAGGTAGGTACAGTGGTGAGGTGTTGTGTGCTCCTGTTTCAGAAATGTAAGTAAATGCAGGAGTTTGGGAATGCTGCGCGTACCGGAGACAGCTCTGTGTATCCGGAGGGAGGAGCGGAAGTGTAGGTAACCACGGACACGTCTCTAAGACATTAGTGCACACATCACGTGGTGGGAGCGCGTTGCCAGGGAGACGTGTCCAGTGCAGAGAGACGCTGACAGTGGGAGGGACAGGGGGAGGAGGGCTGTGAGCCACGCAGGTGTTGGAGGAGCTGTCAGCTGTACTGGCCCTTTAAGAGTAAGAGCGCCGGCACGCGCGCGCACACTAGAAGGTGGAGGCACGCACGCCGGGGCTGCAGGGACACCAGGAAGCAGACACTGAGGACAGTGAGTGACGGGCTGAGACTCGCATGCAGGTGCGTCACGCAATACGAATCTCAGCCCCGCCAACAGCGAGGACAGAGAGCGCTCACGGCCGGCAAGTCCGGCCGGAGTACAGGCATAACAGTGGTCATACAGTTACAGCTGCACAGTCCTCCCTATCCCCTCCCTGCACTCATCTCTATGATCATAGAGAGAACTGTGTGATCATACAGTTACAGCTGCACAGTCCTCTCTATCCCCTCCCTGCACTCATCCCTATGATCATAGAGAGAACTGTGTGGTCATACAGTTACAGCTGCACAGTCCTCTCTATCCCCTCCCTGCACTTATCTCTATGATCACAGAGAACTGTGTGGTCATACAGATACAGCTGCACAGTCCTCTCTATCGCCTCCCTGCACCCATCTTTATGATCATATAGAGAGGACTGTGTGGTCATACAGTTACAGCTGCACAGTCCTCTCTATCCCTTCCCTGCACTCATCTCTATGATCATAGAGAGAACTGTGTGGTCATACAGATACAGCTGCACAGTCCTCTCTATCGCCTCCCTGCACCCATCTTTATGATCATATAGAGAGGACTGTGTGGTCATATAGTTACAGCTGCACAGTCCTCTCTATCCCCTCCCTGCACTCATCTGTATGATCATAGAGAGAACTGTGTGGTCATACAGATACAGCTGCACAGTCCTCTCTATCCCCTCCCTGCACTCATCTCTATGATCATAGAGAGAACTGTGTGGTCATACAGTTACAGCTGCACAGTCCTCTCTATCCTATCTCTGCACTCATCTCTATCATCATAGAGAGAACTGTGTGGTCATACAGATACAGCTTCACAGTCCTCTCTATCCCCTCCCTGCACTCATCTCTATGATCATAGAGAGAACTGTGTGGTCATACAGTGACAGCTGCACAGTCCTCTCTATCCCCTCCCTGAACTCATCTCTATCATCATAGAGAGAACTGTGTGGTCATACAGTTACAGCTGCACAGTCCTCTCTATCCCCTCTCTGCACTCATCTCTATCATCATAGACAGAACTGTGTGGTCATACATATACAGCTGCACAGTCCTCTCTATCCCCTCCCTGCACTCATCTCTATGATCATAGAGAGAACTGTGTGGTCATCCAGTTACAGCTGCACAGTGCTCTCTATCCCCTCCCTGCACTTATCTCAATGATCATTCAGATACAGCTGCACAGTCTTCTCTATCCCCTCCCTGCACGCATCTATTTGATCACAAGGTGGAATGCCCCTTTAAGTCATACAATGTGTTTGAGAATGGCTGACCTGTAGAAGCTGAAATGTCGCCTTTGTTTTTAATTGTCACTTTATTTCACATTTTTTGAGAGCTGCAGTGATTTCCTCTTTTTTGCTATTGTGAATTGGAGCCCTGTGACCTATGAACTCTTCACCGGTGTGCACCCATCTTTACAAGTTTATTGTGCTGCTGATTTCTTTGCTTCTTTGAACGCTTATTCAGATATTACTGCAGGTTAATCCACCACCTGACAGTAAAATGTGAGATAAGAGACGTCATTGCTTTACAATTTATGGCCGGACGGCTTCAGCACAACCAACAATATGGGATAAAGGTCAAAGGTTTTCAGGATGAGTTATAGAGCAAAATATGTTGCTATATTTTCTATAAAGAAATTGTTCTTGGAAATATTTAGCCTCATTATTAACAATGGGAGAAAGAGAAAAGCATTGATATGGGAGAAAGAAGAAGAGCTTTGGTATTGGGGAGATGAAGAGCATTGGTATTGGGGAGAAGAAGAGCTTTGGTATTGGGGGAGAAGAAGAGCTTTGGTATTGGGGGAGAAGAAGAGCTTTGGTATTGGGGGAGAAGAAGAGCTTTGGTATTGGGGAGAAGAAGAGCATTGGTATTGGGGGAGAAGAAGAGCATTGGTATTGGGGGGAGAGCATTGGTATTGGGGAGAAGAAGAGCTTTGGTATTGGGGAGAAGAAGAGCTTTGGTATTGGGGAGAAGAAGAGCATTGGTATTGGGGAGATGAAGAGCATTGGTATTGGGGGAGAAGAAGAGCATTGGTATTGGGAGATGAAGAGCTTTGGTATTGGGGGAGAAGAAGAGCTTTGGTATTGGGGGAGAAGAAGAGCTTTGGTATTGGGGAGAAGAAGAGCATTGGTATTGGGGGAGAAGAAGAGCTTTGGTATTGGGGGAGAAGATGAGCATTGGTATTGGGGAGAAGATGAGCATTGGTATTGGGGGAGAAGAAGAGCATTGGTATTGGGGGAGAAGAAGATGAGCATTGGTATTGGGGGAGAAGAAGATGAGCATTGGTATTGGGGGAGAAGAAGAGCTTTGGTATTGGGGGAGAAGAAGAGCTTTGGTATTGGGGGAGAAGAAGAGCTTTGGTATTGGGGGAGAAGATGAGCATTGGTATTGGGGAGAAGATGAGCATTGGTATTGGGGGAGAAGAAGAGCATTGGTATTGGGGGGAGAGCATTGGTATTGGGGAGAAGAAGAGCTTTGGTATTGGGGAGAAGAAGAGCTTTGGTATTGGGGAGAAGAAGAGCATTGGTATTGGGGAGATGAAGAGCATTGGTATTGGGGAGATGAAGAGCATTGGTATTGGGGGAGAAGAAGAGCTTTGGTATTGGGGGAGAAGAAGAGCATTGATATTGGGGAGAAGATGAGCATTGGTATTGGGGGAGAAGAAGAGCATTGGTATTGGGGAAAAGAAGAGCTTTGGTATTGGGGAAAAGAAGAGCATTGGTATTGGGGAGATGAAGAGCATTGGTATTGGGGAGATGAAGAGCATTGGTATTGGGGAGAAGAAGAGCATTGGTATTGGGGGAGAAGAAGAGCATTGATATTGGGGAGAAGATGAGCATTGGTATTGGGGGAGAAGAAGAGCATTGGTATTGGGGGAGAAGAAGATGAGCATTGGTATTGGGGAGATGAAGAGCTTTGGTATTGGGGGAGAAGAAGAGCATTGGTATTGGGGAGAAGAAGAGCATTGGTATTGGGGAGAAGAAGAGCATTGGTATTGGGGAGAAGAAGAGCTTTGGTATTGGGGAGATGAAGAGCTTTGGTATTGGGGAAAAGAAGAGCTTTGGTATTGGGGAGAAGAAGAGCATTGGTATTGGGGGAGAAGAAGAGCTTTGGTATTGGGGAGATGAAGAGCTTTGGTATTGGGGAAAAGAAGAGCTTTGGTATTGGGGAGAAGAAGAGCATTGGTATTGGGGAGATGAAGAGCATTGGTATTGGGGAGATGAAGAGCATTGGTATTGGGGGAGAAGAAGAGCTTTGGTATTGGGGAGAAAAAGAGCTTTGGTATTGGGGAAAAGAAGAGCTTTGGTATTGGGGAAAAGAAGAGCATTGGTATTGGGGAGATGAAGAGCATTGGTATTGGGGAGATGAAGAGCATTGGTATTGGGGAGAAGAAGAGCATTGGTATTGGGGGAGAAGAAGAGCATTGATATTGGGGAGAAGATGAGCATTGGTATTGGGGGAGAAGAAGAGCATTGGTATTGGGGGAGAAGAAGATGAGCATTGGTATTGGGGAGATGAAGAGCTTTGGTATTGGGGGAGAAGAAGAGCATTGGTATTGGGGAGAAGAAGAGCATTGGTATTGGGGAGAAGAAGAGCATTGGTATTGGGGAGAAGAAGAGCTTTGGTATTGGGGAGATGAAGAGCTTTGGTATTGGGGAAAAGAAGAGCTTTGGTATTGGGGAGAAGAAGAGCATTGGTATTGGGGGAGAAGAAGAGCTTTGGTATTGGGGAGATGAAGAGCTTTGGTATTGGGGAAAAGAAGAGCTTTGGTATTGGGGAGAAGAAGAGCATTGGTATTGGGGAGATGAAGAGCATTGGTATTGGGGAGATGAAGAGCATTGGTATTGGGGAGAAGAAGAGCATTGGTATTGGGAGAGAAGAAGAGCATTGATATTGGGGAGAAGAAGAGCATTGGTATTGGGGGAGAAGAAGATGAGCATTGGTATTGGGGAGAAGAAGAGCATTGGTATTGGGGAGAAGAAGAGTTTTGGTATTGGGGAGATGAAGAGCTTTGGTATTGGGGGAGAAGAAGAGCATTGGTATTGGGAGATGAAGAGCTTTGGTATTGGGGGAGAAGAAGAGCTTTGGTATTGGGGGAGAAGAAGAGCTTTGGTATTGGGGGAGAAGAAGAGCTTTGGTATTGGGGGAGAAGAAGAGCTTTGGTATTGGGGGAGAAGAAGAGCTTTGGTATTGGGGGAGAAGAAGAGCTTTGGTATTGGGGGAGAAGAAGAGCTTTGGTATTGGGGAGAAGAAGAGCTTTGGTATTGGGGGAGAAGAAGAGCTTTGGTATTGGGGAGATGAAGAGCATTGGTATTGGGGAGATGAAGAGCTTTGGTATTGGGGAGAAGAAGAGCTTTTGTATTGGGGAGATGAAGAGCATTGGTATTGGGGAGAAGAAGAGCATTGGTATTGGGGAGAAGAAGAGCATTGGTATTGGGGAGAAGAAGAGCATTGGTGTTGGGGAGAAGAAGAGCATTGGTATTGGGGGGAAGAGCATTGGTATTAAAGGGATACAAAGTATAAAGTTATACAAAGTATAAAGCTATATAATGTTTAAAGCAATATAAAGTACAAAGCGATATCAAGTATAAAGTGTTACAAAGTATAAAGCATTACAAAGTATAAAGCTATATAAAGTATAAAGTGATACAAATTATAAAGCGTTACAAAGTATAAAGTGATACAAAGTATAAAGCGTTACAAAGTATAAAGCTATATAAAGTGTAAAGCGATACAAAGTATAAAGTGATACAAAGTATAAAGCGTTACAAAGTATAAAGCTATATAAAGTGTAAAGCGATACAAAGTAGAACATTTTAACAGGTAACGTTACATCTTGTTTGGTAGCAGCTTTATAAGTTTTCCATCTATTAAACGTATGAGTTTGTGGACAGAGGTTCTGCTTGAATTTGTCAGAATAGCCTCCCAGAGCTGCTGTTTGGATATAAACTGCCTCTCACCCTAAAAGGTTCTCAATAGGATTGAGGTCATGGAAGGATGGAGGCTACACCATGACTTTCTCTCCTTTTATCCCCATAGCAGCCATTGATGCAGAGGTTTTCTTTTCAGCATGAGTTGGTGCATTGTCATGTATGAAGATGATGTTATTACGCAATGCACAGTTCTTCCTTCTGTACCACGGAAGAAAGTGGTCAGTCACAAACTCCCCATACTTTACAGAGGTCATCTTTACACCTTCGGGGACCCTAAAGGGGCCGACCAGCTCTCTTCCCATGATTCCGACCCATATATGGAAACGGGGGGCCATCCTCCAACCATCAATCTGGACCATCCAGGGTTGCCCGGCACTCATTAGTGAACAGGACTGTTTGAAAATTAGTCTTCTTGTATTTTTCTTCCCAATGCAGCCGTTTCTGCTTGAGAACATTCGTTAGTGGTGGCCAAATAAAAGGTTTATGCACAAGACTCTGGAGGACTCTACACCTTGATTTCCGTGGGACTCCAGAGGCACCAGCAGCTGTAAATAACTGTTTGCTGCTATGTAATAGTATTTTATCAGCTGCTCTCTTGATCTGATGCATGGATCTGGCAGAAATCTTCCTCAATGTCCCTTTATCTGCAGCAACATGTCTGAGCTCTGAATCAGCCACAAATCTCTTAATAGTGCGATGATCACGCTTACGTTTTCATGAAATATCTAATGTTTTCATACCTCGTCCAAGGCATTGAACTATTTCAGTCTTTCCGGCTGCAGAGAATCCTTTTTCTTCCCCATATTGCTTGAAGAAGAGAATTGTAATGGGAGGAGAAGAAGAGCATTGGTATTAAAGTGATATAAAGTATAAAGCGATACAATGTATAAAGTGATATAAAGTATAAAGCGATCAAAAGTATAAAATGATATAAAGTATAAAGTGATATAATGTATAAAGTGGTATAAAGTATAAAGCAATACAATGTATAAAGTGATATAAAGTATAAAACGATCAAAAGTATAAAGTGATATAAAGTATAAAGCGATCAAAAGTATAAAGTGATATAAAGTATAAAGCGATACAATGTATAAAGTGATATGAAGTATAAAGCAATCAAAAGTATAAAGTGATATAAAGTATAAAGTGATATAATGTATAAAGTGATATAAAGTATAAAGCGATATAAAGTATAAAGTGATATAAAGTATAAAGCGATCAAAAGTATAAAGTGATATAAAGTATAAAGCGATATAAAGTATAAAGTGATATAAAGTATAAAGCGATATAAAGTATAAAGTGATATAAAGTTTAAAGCGATACAATGTATAAAGTAATATAAAGTATAAAGCAATACAATGTATAAAGTGATATCAGGTATAAAGCGATATAAAGGATAAAGCAATACAATGTATAAAGTGATATAGAGTATAAGGCGATATAAAGGATAAAGTCATATAAAGTATAAAGCAATACAATGTATTAAGTGATATCAAGTATAAAGCGATATAAAGGATAAAGCAATACAATGTATAAAGCAATATAAAGGATAAAGCGATATAAAGGATAAAGCGATATAAAGGATAAATCGATTTAAAGGGTACCTCTCATCAAAAAAACTTTTGATATATTATAGATTAATGTATGCAGAATAACTTTACAATTGCATGTTATTAAAAAATATGCTTCTTTCTATTTAATTTTCCACTTTGAAGAAATGACCACAAGGGGTCTCCCTACCAGTCCTGGCAGCAAGCATTTCAGACTCATGCTGGAGTCCTAAACACTACGAGCTGCCAGTCTGCTTTGTTCACAAAGGAGAACACTCAGAGCTGCCAGCCTGCTTTGTTCACAGCCTGTTTGGCTGTGAACAAAGCAGGCTGGCAGCTCTGAGTGTTTAGGACTCCAGCATGAGTCAGAAATGCTTGCTGACAGGACTGATCAGGAAAAATACAATAGAAAGAAGCATATTTGTCATTAACATGCTATTGGAAAGTTATTCAACATTCATTAATATAAAATATATCAAAAGTATATTTGATGAGAGGTACCCTTTAACCCCTTAACGACGCAGGACGTATATTTAGGTCCTGCGCCGGCTCCCGCGATATGAAGCGGGATCGCGCCGCGATCCCGCATCATATCGCGTCGGTCCCGGCGCTCATCAACGGCTGGGACCCGCGGCTAATACCACACATCGCCGATCGCGGCGATGTACGGTATTAACCCTTTAGAAGCGGCGGTCAAAGCTGACCGCCGCTTCTAAAGTGAAAGCGAATGTGACCCGGCTGCTCAGTCGGGCTGTTCGGGACAGCCGCGGTGAAATCGCGGCGTCCCGAACAGCTGACCGGACACCGGGAGAGCCCTTACCTGCCTCCTCGGTGTCCGATCGGCGAATGACTGCTCCGTGCCTGAGATCCAGGCAGGAGCAGTCAAGCGCCGATAACACTTTTCCCTTTTCCCATAAAAAAAATAAAAACAGTGTAAAAAAAAAAAAAAAAAAAAAATTAACATATGTGGTATCGCCGCGTGCGTAAATGTCCGAACTATAAAAATATATCATTAATTAAACCGCACGGTCAATGGCGTACGCGCAAAAAAATTCCAAAGTCCAAAAAAGCGTATTTTGGTCACTTTTTATACCATTGAAAAATGAATAAAAAGTGATCAAAAAGTCCGATTAAAACAAACATCATATCGATAAAAACTTCAGATCACGGCGCAAAAAATTAGTCCTCATACCGCCCTGTACGTGGAAAAATAAAAAAGTTATAGGGGTCAGAAGATTACATTTTTAAACGTATAAATTTTCCTGCATGTAGTTATGATTTTATACAGAAGTGCGACAAAATCAAACCTATTTAAGTAGGGGATCATTTTAACCGTATGGACCTACAGAATAATGATAAGGCATAATTTTTACCAAAATATGCACTGCGTAGAAACGGAAGCCCCCAAAAGTTACAAAATTGCGTTTTTTCTTTGATTTTGTCGCACAATGATTTTTTTTCCCGTTTTTGGGTAAAATGACTAATGTCACTTCAAAGTAGAATTGGTGATGCAAAAAATAAGCCATAATATGGATTTTTAGGTGGAAAATTGAAAGGGTTATGATTTTTAAAAGGTAAGGAGGAAAAAACGAAAGTGCAAAAACGGAAAAACCCTGAGTCCTTAAGGGGTTAAAGGTTAAAGCAATAAGGATAAAGCGATATAAAGTATAAAGTGATATAAAGGATAAAGTTGGAAAAGAAGGACTGGGATCCAGCTCTTGATGCATATAAAAACTTCTTTATTCAGCAGACATGGTAAGGAACAGAAGAGTTACGCGTTTCAAGCGCCCAAAGCGCTCTTGGTCATTGGTCGCTCTTGGTCATACAAAGGATAAAGTGATATAAAGGTTAAAGCGATATAAAGGATAAAGCGATACAATGTATAAAGTGATATAAAACCATGAAATGTAAAGAACAAACACAATTGTTATCACTGGTATTAAAGAAACAGAATTCAATGTATTCTGGGCCCTAGAGGAAGAGATACAGACACCCACAATATGACGGGATATCATCTTTTTTGTACATTCTTACAATATAGAATAATTCTCCTTGTCCTGGGGGCTATTGCCTCAGAAGCAGCATACCAAGGACAATGGGCTGAGATTCGCCATGTTCTTCTAGATGATGATTGATTGTCGCCTTTGGGTTCAATGACTAAAATTACATCATGGGAAGTGTTTCATGTATGTACCGCGTGCGGTACGTCGTGTTTCCTTCTTCATGAGGGATTCCCCCCCCCCCGAGCATTTCTTCATATCTTTCTTCTCTTTCATGGAGGACGACTGGTCATGTGCAGTCTCCTCTGGATAGATTTGGGGACAGACGAGCACAGGAAGGACGGCAGAAATGGGGCATATATAGCACTATTGTGACCGTTTACAAATAAGGGTATACAGTATCACCATTACCGTAATATACTGTACCCTCCCCAGAAGGTTTGTCAAGGGCAGCACAAGACAAGGAACGAACAGCACATAGGAGGGGAGCCATGCTGGGGGTCATTAATGAAAGGGGGACATTCTGTAGACTAAAAATTATTAGAAGAGACTGGAATGAGATGGGAGCCATGCATAGGGACCAGGAATACAAAGGGGAGCAGTGCTTGTGACTAGGAATGAGATGGGAGCCATGTATAGGGACCAGGAATACAATGGGGAGCTGTGCTGGTGACTAGGAATGAGAATGGAGCCATGCATAGGGACCAGGAATACAGTGGGGAGCTGTGCTGGTGACTAGGAATGAGATGGGAGCCATGCATGGGGACCAGGAATACAATGGGGAGCTGTGCTGGTGACGAGGAATGAGAATGGAGCCATGCATAGGGACCAGGAATACAATGGCGAGAGGTGCTGGTGACTAGGAATGAGATGGGAGCCATGCATGGGGACCAGGAATACAATGGGGAGCAGTGCTGGTGACTAGGAATGAGATGGGAGCCATGCATAGGGACCAGGAATACAATGGGGAGAGGTGCTGGTGACTAGGAATGAGATGGGAGCCATGCTGTTAAGATTCGGCAGGCTGGTGGTGGATCCTCTGTGTCAGTGAGGGATAGGCGTGGACCGTACCGGTTCTAAGTTGCTACTGGTATTCGCCAGAGCCCGCCGCAAAGCGGGATGTCTTGCTACGGCGGTAGCAACCAGGTCGTGTCTAGTGTCGAGCGGCATAGGCCATATTCGAATTGGCGAATATTCGCGAATATATGGACGAATATTCGTCATATATTCGCGAATATTCGCATATTCTCGTTTTATTTTCGCGCATGCGAAAATACACATATGCGAAAATTTACATATGTGGAAATTCGCATATGCGAACATTAGCATATGCTAATTTTCGCATATGCGAATTTTCGCACGCCAGTCTCACACAGTAGTATTACAGCCTTCTTTACACCACACAAGCTGGAAGCAGAGAGGGATGATCACTGTGATGTGTACTGTGAAGAAAAAAAAAATACGAATATTCGTAATTACGAATATATAGCGCTATATTCGCGATATTCGCGAATAATATTCGAATTGCGAATATTCGCGAGCAACACTAGTCGTGTCCACCGGTAGAGGCTCAACCTCACTGACTGCTGAGACTGGCGTGGCACAGAAGGACAAGGCAAGAGCAAGGTCGGACGTAGCAGAAGGTCAGGGCAGGCAGCAAGGGTCGTAGTCAGGGGCAACAGCAGAAGGTCTGGAACACAAGCTAGGAACATACACAAAACGCTTTCACTGGCACAATGGCAACAAGATCCGGCAAGGACAGGAAGGGGAAGTGAGTTTATATATGCATGGAGCAGGGAAGCTAATTACACTGATTGGGCCAGGCACCAATTAGAGGTGCACTGGCCCTTTAAATCTTAGAGAGCCGTTGCGCGCGCCCTAGAGAGCGGAGCCGCGCACACCAGGACGTGACAGCCGGGGAACGGGACAGGTGAGTAGATTGGGATGCGACCCGCGAGCGGGCGCGTCCCGCTATGCAGATCGCATCCCCGCCAGCAGTGTCAGTGCAGCGCTCCCAGTCAGCAGGTCTGACCGGGGCGCCGCAGAGAGGAGAACGCCGCGAAAGCTCCGGGGAGGAGCAGGGACCCGGAGCGCTCGCCGTAACACATGCATAGGGACCAAGAATACAATGGGGAGAGGTGCTGTTGACTAGGAATTAGATGGGAGCCATGCATAGGGACCAGGAGAGCTGTGCTGGTGTTACGCCGAGTGCTCCGGGTCCCTGCTCCTCCCCGGAGCGCTCGCGGCGTTCACCTCTCTGCAGCGCCCCGGTCAGACCCGCTGACCGGGAGCGCTGCACTGACATTGCCGGCGGGGATGCAATCCGCATAGCGGGACGCGCCCGCTCGCGAATCGCATCCCAAGCTACTCACCTGTTCCGGTCCCCGGCTGTCACGTCCTGGCGCACGCGGCTCCACTCCTTAGGGCGCGCGTGCGCCAGCTCTCTAAGATTTAAAGGGCCAGTACACCAATGATTGGTGCCTGGCCCAATCAGTCTAATTAGCTTCCACCTGCTCCCTGCTGATATAACCTCACTTCCCCTTCCCTTGTTGCCTTTGTGCCTAGAGAAAGCGTGATTGCCATACCTGTGTTTCCAGACCTTCTGCTATTACCATTGACTACGAACCTTGCCGCCTGCCCTGACCTTCTGCTACGTCTGACCTCGCCTCTGTCTAGTCCTTCTGTCCCACGCCTTCTCAGCAGTCAGAGAGGTTGAGCCGTTGCCGGTGGATACGACCTGGTTGCTACCGCCGCAGCAAGACCATTTCCTCAGTCAACGGAGTAAGATTGGACTGTACTGTGCGTTACCGCACAGAACCCCTGCTTATGAGCATTGGACTGCATCACGAAAAAATTGAATTTTTTGTTCTGCCCAACTGCACCTCTGAACTCCTCCTCGGTCTGCCATGGCTCCAACGTCATTCTCCTACCCTTGACTGGACCACCGGGGAGATCAAGAGCTGGGGTGCTTCTTGCCACAAAAAATGTCTCACGTCTGCTCCCAGTCCCGTCAGTCAAACCTCAGTGACTCCTCCTATACGTGGTCTCAGGACTATGCCGTGGTTTTTTGAAAAAACGAGCAGAGATTTTGCCTCCTCATAGCCCCCTTCCTGGTAACACTCTGCCCCGTGGCAACCTTCACCCTCTGCCCCCCCTCCCCATTCCCACTTCTTCTGGACTGTCTGCCATTGATGAGTTTACCCAGGACTTCTCTGTCTTCCAGAAAGAAACTCAAGAATCGCTCCCAATGGCCTCGTCCCATGTGAAGCGACAAGCAGACAAAAAGAGGGGGAGACCTAAGGGGGGGGGGTACTGTTACGCCGAGCGCTCCGAGTCCCTGCTCCTCCCCGGAGCGCTCACAGCGTTCACCTCTCTGCAGCGCCCCGGTCAGACCCGCTGACCGGGAGCGCTGCACTGACATTGCCGGCGGGGATGCGATTCGCATAGCGGGACGCGCCCGCTCGCGAATCGCATCCCAAGTTACTCACCTGTCCCGGTCCCCGGCTGTCATGTCCTGGCGCGCGCGGCTCTGCTCCTTAGGGCGCGCGTGCGCCAGCTCTCTGAGACTTAAAGGGCCAGTGCACCAATGATTGGTGCCTGGCCCAATCAGTCTAATTAGCTTCCACCTGCTCCCTGCTGATATAACCTCACTTCCCCTTCCCAGCATTGCCGAATCTTGTTGCCTTAGTGCCTAGAGAAAGAGTTTACTGTGTTTGCCATTCCAGTGTTCCAGACCTCTTGCTATCACCATTGACTACGAACCTTGCCGCCTGCCCTGACCTTCTGCTACGTCTGACCTCGCCTCTGTCTAGTCCTTCTGTCCCACGCCTTCTCAGCAGTCAGCGAGGTTGAGCCGTTGCCGGTGGATACGACCTGGTTGCTACTGCCGAAGCAAGACCATCCCGCTTTGCGGCGGGCTCTGGTGAATACCAGTAGCAACCTAGAACCGGTCCACCGACACGGTTCACGCCAATCCCTCACTGACACAGAGGATCCACATCCAGCCTGCCGAATCCTAACAGCTAGTGACTAGGAATGAGATGGCAGCCATGCATAGGGACAAAAAATACAATGGGGAGAGTTGCTGGTGACTAGGAATGAGATGGCAGCCATGCATAGGGACAAAAAATACAATGGGGAGAGTTGCTGGTGACTAGGAATGAGCTGGGAGCCATGCATAGGGACCAGGAATATAATGGGGATAGGTGCTGGTGACTAGGAATGAGATGGGAGCCATGCATAGGGACCAGGAATATAATGGGGATAGGTGCTAGTGGTGACTAAGAATGAGATGGGAGCCATGCATAGGGACCAGGAATATAATGGGGAGAGGTGCTGGTGACTAGGAATGAGATGGGAGCCATGCATGGGGACCAGGAATACAGTGGGGAGAGGTGCTGGTGACTAGGAATGAGATGGGAGCCATGCATGGGGACCAGGAATACAATGGGGAGAGGTGCTGGTGACTAGGAATGAGATGGGAGCCATGCATAGGGACCAAGAATACAATGGGGAGAGGTGCTGGTGACTAGGAATGGGATGGGAGCCATGCATGGGGACCAGGAATACAATGGGGAGAGGTGCTGGTGACTAGGAATGAGATGGGAGCCATGCATAGGGACCAGGAATATAATGGGGAGAGGTGCTGGTGAGTCACCCATCTCATTCCTAGTCACCAGCACAGCTCCCCATTGTGTTCCTGGTCCCTATGCATGGCTCGCATCTCATTCCTAGTCACCAGCACAGCTCCTCATTATATTCCTGGTCCCTATGCATGGCTCCCATTTCATTCCTAGTCACCAGCACCTCTCCTCATTATATTCCTGGTTCCCATTCATGGCTCCCATCTCATTCCTAGTCACCGGGACAGCTTTGCATTGTATTCATGGCTCCCATTTCATTCCTAGTCACCAGCACAGCTCCCCATTATATTCCTGGTTCCCATTCATGGCTCCCATTTCCTTCCTAGTCACCAGCACAGCTCCCCATTGTATTTCTGGTCCCTATTCATGGCTCCCATCTCATTCCTAGTCATCAGCACCTCTCCCCATTGTATTCCTGGTCCCTATGCATGGCTCCCATCTCATTCCTAGTCACCAGCACCTCTCCCCATTGTATTCCTGGTCCCTATGCATGGCTCCCATCTCATTCCTAGTCACCAGCACCTCTCCCCATTGTATTCCTGGTCCCTATGCATGGCTCCCATCTCATTCCTAGTCACCAGCACAGCTCCCCATTGTGTTCCTGGTCCCTATGCATGGCTCGCATCTCATTCCTAGTCACCAGCACAGCTCCTCATTATATTCCTGGTCCCTATGCATGGCTCCCATTTCATTCCTAGTCACCAGCACCTCTCCTCATTATATTCCTTGTTCCCATTCATGGCTCCCATCTCATTCCTAGTCACCGGGACAGCTTTGCATTGTATTCATGGCTCCCATTTCATTCCTAGTCACCAGCACAGCTCCCCATTATATTCCTGGTTCCCATTCATGGCTCCCATTTCCTTCCTAGTCACCAGCACAGCTCCCCATTGTATTTCTGGTCCCTATTCATGGCTCCCATCTCATTCCTAGTCATCAGCACCTCTCCCCATTGTATTCCTGGTCCCTATGCATGGCTCCCATCTCATTCCTAGTCACCAGCACCTCTCCCCATTGTATTCCTGGTCCCTATGCATGGCTCCCATCTCATTCCTAGTCACCAGCACCGCTCCCCATTATATTCCTGGATCCCATTCATGGCTCCCATCTCATTCCTAGTCACCGGCACAGCTCTCCGTTATATTCCTGGTCCCTATGCATGGCTCCCATTTCATTCCTAGTCACCAGCACCGCTCCCCATTATATTCCTGGTTCCCATTCATGGCTCCCATCTCATTCCTAGTCACCAGCACCTCTCCTCATTATATTCCTGGTCCCTATGCATGGCTCCCATTTCATTCCTAGTCACCAGCACCGCTCCCCATTATATTCCTGGTTCCCATTCATGGCTCCCATCTCATTCCTAGTCACCAGCACCTCTCCTCATTATATTCCTGGTCCCTATGCATGGCTCCCATCTCATTCCTAGTCACCAGCACCTCTCCTCATTATATTCCTGGTCCCTATGCATGGCTCCCATCTCATTCCTAGTCACCAGCACCGCTCCCCATTGTATTCCTGGTCCCCATGCATGGCTCCCATCTCATTCCTAGTCACCAGTTTTGCAACAACTGGAGGGCTTCAGTTTGAAGACCATTGCACTAAGGGAATTAAATGAAAGGGAAGCCTTGATTTACCTTTCAGAGACATTGTGGATTCTCTGGAGGAGGCAGACAGACCTTCTGCTGCCTGTGTATGCTGGCATTTATAGTTTTGCAACAGCTAAATAGCCTCAGTTTTAAGTTCACTACACTAAGTAATAAGGATAGAGGGAAGCCCTGATTTACATTCCAGGGGCAGTGTGGATCCTTCGAAGGAGGCAGACAGGCCTTCTGCTGTTTGGGCATGCTGGGGAGTGTAATTTGGCGACAGCTGGGGGCACCCTGTTTGGGTAACACTGTTCTTCACATAAGACATTATTATGCAGGCATTGAGGTTATAATTACGTCTAATCCGTTTTTATTTTGGTTGTAGATATTACTGGAGCAGGTGGCATTATTATGTTATTATGGTGTAGATGCCGGGTGTGTATTACACTCCACCTCGTCTGCCCTATTGATGCCCGTTCTCATTGATGGCTGAAGATGATCAGTTTAGTCCTCACACTGAGTCCTGTAGCCGCCAGTCCTGTCACTGACTAAATGTGACTAATTCACCGAGCCCCTGAAGTGGCCTGAGAGAGTCCAGCGTGCGGGCGTGTTACCTGCGGGGGCTTCCCGTGTCTGTAAGGAGATTCCCCCTGATCCTATTACACTTCCTCTTACTCTGTGGCAGGACGTTGTGTTCTTTGGCGCATTATCTTCTGCAGCGCGGTTGTCACCATTGTTCTCCCCCTCAGTGTGATAGAAATGGTCTGGGCCGAGGGTGAACCTGGCAGAGATTTATAGGGGGAGGGGTTCTCTACCATCTCCCCGTGTAGGGTTAATTTGTGCCGGGCCCTCCTTTATCCTTATTTGTTCTCACACATCCTCCTGCGCACTTAGGACCAGTCTGACCCATCTGAGTATTTGTTCAGGTGTGAAAACCCTCTTTACGGCCGGTTCACCTGATTGTCCCGTAATCACAACCTTTGTTAGTCGCTGAGTTATTGGTGCGCGGTGTCGTCTATCGCCCATAACTCACCCCCGCCTCGGGATTATACTGAAGATTTCTTCACATTATTCTGAACTAAGAGTTCCAGAATATTCTGTGATCCTAATCCATGAGAGGATGGGCCAGAAATATCCCCCAAGTGTGCGCCATGAAGTTATCCCTAAAGGGTGGCACTGCCAGGACAAAATAGCCTCTTACTCTTCTCCATATCAGTTCATTCCACATTTTATGACATTTTATGGAGCTCTGGAACATGTTCCCTGATGGGCAGAGGCCCCATGTTCCCTGATGGGCAGAGGCCCCATGTTCCCTGATGGGCAGAGGCCCTAGAAATAATAAGAAAAGGAGAAAGGGGGTAACCCCAGCGCGCCCCCAGGAGGGCACAAACCTATCTGAGGACACTATTAATTGTGACTCTGACCTTAGGACTATAGAGCGTTGGAACCAGAATAAGAAAAAGTTGGGGCCGTTGGCCAATCTCTCCATTGTCTTCACCCTGTGAAGGTCTTCATGGGATCCAGGACGGAGCAGCTCCCCCACATCTGAGACATAAGTCCTGTGGATATTATAAGACTTTCTTCCCGAGCAGGAAGTCCCACGCATCTGGGTGGATAATGTCGCGGTGTCGCAGAGCTGGAGCCTTGGAGAATATTGTTCACAAGGTTAATCGAGTGACATGTCTCCACCGCCCTCATGGACCCCGGTGGAGCCCCCTTAAGTGGTCCGTCCCCAGACGTTCTATCCAAGATACCAGGGGGAACCCTAAAGTGATACTCAATGGTTCGGATCTGGGCCACACACTGGAGAAACGGTCAATGTTTTCTCTTTTTGAAGCCTCTGCCCATGTTGAAAATCTAGAATAACTAGGCAGCGGGCAACGTCTGCGGGACGGGCACCACGGGGTAAATGGGTGTCAGCAGGCAGATACTGCTATGTTATGATGGTCAAATACTGAACTGTATACTAAGGGGACTAAAAGGGGACTACACACAGATACACTCACTGAATGACCCACAGAGGACGCAGAGCCTGCTGTGTGCTCACCCATAATGTCCAGCATTACCCATTAGATTCTGAAATCAAAGTCCATTATGGAAACTATAGGCCTGTATAAACAGAGCGCTCATAACACTGATCAATGCTGTTCTATACCAGGCTGTAGTAATGGAGCGCTCATAACACTGATCAATGCTGTTCTATGGCAGGCTGTAGTAATGGAGCGCTCATAACACTGATCAATGCTGTTCTATACCAGGCTGTAGTAATGGAGCGCTCATAACACTGATCAATGCTCTGCTATGGCAGGCTGTAGTAATAGAGCGCTCATAACACTGATCAATGCTGTTCTATGGCATGCTGTAGTAATAGAGCGCTCATAACACTGATTAATGCTGTTCTATGGCAGGCTGTAGTACTGGAGCGCTCATAACACTGATCAATGCTGTTCAATGGCAGGCTGTAGCAATGGAGCACTGATAACACTGATCAATGCACTGCTATGGCAGGCTGTAATAATGGAATACCGATAATACTGATCAATGCTGTGGTATGGAAGGCTGTAAATATGGAGCTTCCATAACACTGATCAGTGCTGTTCTATGGCAGGCTGTAGTAAGGGAGCGCTGATAACACTGATCAATGCTCTGCTATGGCAGGCTGTAGTAATGGAGCGCTGATAAAACTGATCAATGCTTTGCTATGGCAGGCTGTAGTAATGGAGCGCTGATAACAGTGATCAATGCTGTGTTATGGCAGGCTGTAGCAATGGAGCACTGATAACACTGATCAATGCTGTTCTATGGCAGGCTGTAGTAATGGAGGGCTGATAACACTGATCAATGCTGTACTATGGCAGGCTGTAGTAATGGAGCGCTGATAACACTGATCGATGCTGTGCTATGGCAGACTGTAGTAATGGAGCACTAATAACACTGATCAATGCTGTTCTATGGCAGGCTGTAGTAATGGAGCACTGATAACCCTGATCAATGCTGTTCTATGGCAGGCTGTAGTAATGGAGCGCTAATAACACTGATCAATGCTGTTCTATGGCAGGCTGTAGTAATGGAGCGCCGATAACACTGATCAATGCTGTGTTATGGGAGGCTGTAGTAATGGATGGCTGATAACACTGATCAATGCTGTTCTATGGCAGGCTGTAGTAATGGAGCGCTGATAACACTGACCGATGCTGTGCTATGGCAGACTGTAGTAATGAAGCGCTGATAACACTGATCAATGCTGTACTGTGGCAGGCTGTAGTAATGGAGCACTAATAACACTGATCAATGCTGTGCTATGGCAGGCTGTAGTAATGGAGCGCCAATAACACTGATCTATGCTTTGCTATGGCAGGCTGTAGTAATGGAGCACTGATAACACTGATCAATGCTGTACTATGTCAGGCTATAGTAATGGAGTGCTGATAACACTGATCAATGCTGTGCTATAGCAGGCTGTAGTAATGGAGCGCCAATAACACTGATCTATGCTTTGCTATGGCAGGCTGTGGTAATGAAGTACTGATAACACTGATCAATGCACTGCTATGGCAGGCTGTAGTAATGGAGCACTGATAACACTGATCAATGCTGTGCTATGGCAGGCTGTAGTAATGGAGCGCTGATAACACTGATCAAGGCTGTGCTATGTCAGGCTGTAGTAATGGAGCGCTGATAACACTGATCAATGCTTTGCTATGGCAGGCTGTAGTAATGGAGCACTGATAACATTGATCAATGCTGTGCTATGGTAGGCTGTAGTAATGGAGCACTGATAACCCTGATCAATGCTGTGCTATGGCAGGCTGTAGTAATGGAGCACTGATAACACTGATCAATGCTCTGCTATGGCAGGCTGTAGTAATGGAGCGCTGATAACACTGATCAATGCTTTGCTATGGCAGGCTGTAGTAATGGAGCGCCGATAACACTGATCAATGCTGTTCTATGGCAGGCTGTAGTAATGGAGCGCTGATAACACTGATCAATGCTGTTCTATGGCAGGCTGTAGTAATGGAGTTCTCATAACACTGATCAATGCTGTTCTATGGGAGGCTGTAGTAATAGAGCACTGATAACACTTTTCAATGCACTGCTGTGGCAGGCTGTAGTAATGGAATTCCGATAACACTGATCAATGCTGTGCTATGGCAGCCTGTAGTAATGGAGTACCCATAATACTGATCAATGTTGTGCTATGGAAGGCTGTAAATATGGAGCTTCGATAACACTGATCAATGCTGTTCTATTGCAGGCTGTAGTAATGGAGCGCTGATAACACTGATCAATACTGTGCTATGTCAGGCTGTAGTTATGGAGCACCAATGACACTGATCAATGCTGTGCTATGGCAGGCTGTAGTAATGGAGCGCTGATAACACTGATCAAGGCTGTGCTATGGCAGGCTGTAGTAATGGAGCGCTGATAACACTGATCAATGCTTTGCTATGGCAGGCTGTAGTAATGGAGCACTGATAACATTGATCAATGCTGTGCTATGGCAGGCTGTAGAAATGGAGCACTGATAACCCTGATCAATGCTGTGCTATGGCAGGCTGTAGTAATGGAGCACTGATAACACTGATCAATGCTCTGCTATGGCAGGCTGTAGTAATGGAGCGCTGATAACACTGATCAATGCTTTGCTATGGCAGGCTGTAGTAATGGAGCGCCGATAACACTGATCAATGCTGTTCTATGGCAGGCTGTAGTAATGGAGCGCTGATAACACTAATCAATGCTGTTCTATGGCAGGCTGTAGTAATGGAGTTCTCATAACACTGATCAATGCTGTTCTATGGGAGGCTGTAGTAATGGAGCACTGATAACACTGATCAATGCACTGCTGTGGCTGGCTGTAGTAATGGAATTCCGATAACACTGATCAATGCTGTGCTATGGCAGCCTGTAGTAATGGAGTACCGATAATACTGATCAATGTTGTGCTATGGAAGGCTGTAAATATGGAGCTTCGATAACACTGATCAATGCTGTTCTATTGCAGGCTGTAGTAATGGAGCGCTGATAACACTAATCAATACTGTGCTATGTCAGGCTGTAGTTATGGAGCACCAATGACACTGATCAATGCTGTGCTATGGCAGGCTGTAGTAATGGAGCACTGATAACACTGATCAATGCTGTACTATGTCAGGCTATAGTAATGGAGTGCTGATAACACTGATCATTGCTTTGCTATGGCAGGCTGTAGTAATGGAGCACCAATAACACTGATCTATGCTTTGCTATGGCAGGCTGTAGTAATGGAGCACTGATAACACTGATCAATGCTGTACTATGTCAGGCTATAGTAATGGAGTGCTGATAACACTGATCAATGCTGTGCTATGGCAGGCTGTAGTAATGGAGCGCTGATAACACTGATCAATGCTGTGCTATGGCAGGCTGTAGTAATGGAGCGCTGATAACACTGATCAATGCTGTGTTATGGCAGGCTGTAGTAATGGAGCGCTGATAACACTGATCAACGCTGTGCTATGGCAGGCTGTAGTAATGGAGCGCCAATAACACTGATCTATGCTTTGCTATGGCAGGCTGTAGTAATGGAGCACTGATAACACTGATCAATGCTGTACCATGTCAGGCTATAGTAATGGAGTGCTGATAACACTGATCAATGCTGTGCTATAGCAGGCTGTAGTAATGGAGCGCCAATAACACTGATCTATGCTTTGCTATGGCAGGCTGTGGTAAGGAAGTATTGATAACACTGATCAATGCACTGCTATGGCAGGCTGTAGTAATGGAGCACTGATAACACTGATCAATGCTGTGCTATGGCAGGCTGTAGTAATGGAGCGCTGATAACACTGATCAATGCTGTGCTATGGCAGGCTGTAGTAATGGAGCGCTGATAACACTGATCAATGCTGTGTTATGGCAGGCTGTAGTAATGGAGGGCTGATAACACTGATCAATGCTGTTCTATGGCAGGCTGTAGTAATGGAGCGCTGAAAACCCTGATCAATGCTGTTCTATGGCAGGCTGTAGTAATGGAGCGCTAATAACACTGATCAATGCTTTGCTATGGCAGGCTGTAGTAATGGAGCGCCGGTAACACTGATCAATGCTGTTCTATGGCAGGCTGTAGTAATGGAGCGCTGATAAAACTGATCGATGCTGTGCTATGGCAGACTGTAGTAATGGAGCGCTGATAACACTGATCGATGCTGTGCTATGTCAGGCTGTAGTAATGGAGCGCAGATAACCCTGATCAATGCTGTACTATGGCAGACTGTAGTAATGGAGCGCTGATAACACTGATCAATGCTGTTCTATGGCAGACTGTAGTAATGGAGCGCTGATAACACTGATCAATGCTGTTCTATGGCAGGCTGTAGTAATGGAGCGCTGATAACACTGATCGATGCTGTGCTATGGCAGACTGTAGTAATGGAGCACTAATAACACTGATCAATGCTGTGCTATGGTAGGCTGTAGTAATGGAGCGCAGATAACCCTGATCAATGCTGTACTATGGCAGGCTGTAGTAATCAAGCACTAATAATCCTGATCAATGCTGTGCTATGGCAGGCTGTAGTAATGGATTACAGATAATGCTGATCAGTGCTGTGCTGTGACATCAAGGGGATAGAATCCATGAAAACAGGACTTTTCCAGACGCTTCTCCTTGAGAAAATGACGGTCCAGACCACACGTGATGGATGTGCAGACAAGAACAGTCGAGTTTATTAGGTGCAGGTTTTGTCTGTACTTATTCAAGCGGTTTCGTAACGGTTGTATTGTGCGTCCAACATATTGGAGTCCGCAGATGAATTCTAATAAATAAATGACGTAAGAGGCCTGGCAGGGAAGTCTGAATGTTACGTTGAATCTTTCACCAGTTCTGTTATAGTGATATTCCGTTACCCTATTTGTTATTTCGTTACAACAGAGGCCCCGCGTGTTCCTACATCTATATGAAGCTGCATCAAGGAACCATTTGGAAAAAAGGCTAATAAATTGCAAAGGGACAGGTTGGACTCCCTGCAGAGGAACCCCTGGTCCCGGAACAGATCAGGGACACAAAACATCATGAAAATAACGTCCAAAGACCAAGCAACCAAACAAAAGACGTAACACCCCATAGGATGCCACAGAACGCCGAAGAGGAACCAGGATTCCAAACTAAATCCTTTCTGAATACAAAATATAGATCCCCGCGAAAATGATCTGCAGAATCCGGACATGTCCAACACAAAAAGAAAATAACCCTCATACTGTTCTATCTGCATGCCAAAACCACTGGACTTCACTATGCAAGTCATTAAACTGACGTCAGGTCCATAGCCCCCAGTGGGCGTGGCCTCACTATTTTAAATGCGTGTTTAGTCATCTAATATTAAACTGATGTCAGGTCCGTAGCTCGCGTGGTATCACGATTTTAAATATGTTTAGTCATCTAACATTAAACTTACATCAGGTCCATAGCCCCGCCTTCAGGGGGCTTGGCCTCCCGATTTTTGGCGCCAAGAAAATCCTTTTAAACAAACACTTTTACTCCGCATGTATGTAAGCCTGGTTTTACCTGAGGAAGAGGCATGTGTAAGCCTCGAAACGCGTTGTGATTTGGTTTTAATAAGAAGATTATTATTTAAACCAACATCTGATTGGATTGCGCTCTCATTCCGTTGTTTTTTTCCTGCATCTCTTTGCAACACAAAAATAGTCCACCCCATTGATGTAAACCCCAAAACTCCAGAGAAATCAACATAGGGACTGGACAATGCAATGATAAGGAACACCCCCAACTCCCTATCCATCCAGGTGAGTCGGGACCTTACTGAAAAGTACATGTCTATGAATAGAAGATTAAGGAAGGACTCCGGGGAGGAAAAGCACCGCCTGGTATGTCCCAATCTACGAAAAGGACCTCTGACTCATTTCACTGACTTGGATTTCTCAATCACATCTCCCAGGGAACATCTCACCTGCAGCACAAATCGGGAAGATTTTATTATCATTGAAAACACCAAAAACACAGGCTGCTTAGTCCCCTTCCTAAATACCAGCGGACATGGTCCCCAGAGCCACGAGGAAATACGGACCCTACAGAGTGAGGGAACCCGTCAGATCTGAAGACCATGTGCGTCCACTCAATGGAGAATGTATCCAGGACCCGTGGGAACTACCCCCTACCATAGAACAGTCCGCCCATTACAGGGGGAGTGTTTAGAGACCACCTCAAAGAAAACCACCAGGATCCCGGAAATGTTTCTTCCCCAAAGGAGCAAAAGAAAAATGGGAGAGGTCAAGAGAGAAGAGGAGGAAAGAGGAAAAAGAGACAAGGTACAAAGGTGACAGACGGGCCCGATGTGACAACGGATCAGGAATAAACCGGGAATGAAATATCACTACTCCCAAAGGATCATCATTCTGCCCATCTTACAAAGAAGAGGATTTCCAATTATTCCTCAATTTCAATAGATTTATGCAGAAATTAACCCTTAAAAGGTTCTTCAACACAAGAACAACAGGTAGTAACAGAACGGGAACTACTGAGCAGGATATGGATAATGTGGAGCACCAACCTGTCAAACCGGAATCCACATCCTATCCATACCCAAGGACCACATACACAGGTTTAATGAACGAATCAATGAGGAAGCAAGCAATGAAATAAAACGAGGTTATCATGTGAATAACCTGACCCAAAAAGAGAAATCTGCCCTTAAATGGGCGCTCATTAAAACTAATGTTTGCTATTGCACTCCTTATGGTAAATAAAAAATATTTCTAAAATACTTTGGTTAAAAAACAAATGAAGTTTTCTCTGTTTAATTTGTGCTTAAAAAAGCTCCAGAGCATATTATCCCCCATCTCATACACAGACTTACAAAGGAAGTGCAGCCTGGAGTGCTGAGGGGGGGTGTGTCCAACCAACAGCATATGTGTTACGCCGAGCGCTCCGGGTCCCCGCTCCTCCCCGGAGCGCTCGCTACACTCTCCTCACTGCAGCGCTCCGGTCAGTTCCACTGACCCGGGGCGCTGCGATACCGCCTCCAGCCGGGATGCGATTCGCGATGCGGGTAGCGCCCGCTCGCGATGCGCACCCCGGCTCCCGTACCTGACTCGCTCTCCGTCAGTCCTGTCCCGGCGCGCGCGGCCCCGCTCCCTAGGGCGCGCGCGCGCCGGGTCTTTGCGATTTAAAGGGCCACTGCGCCGCTGATTGGCGCAGTGGTTCCAATTAGTGTTATCACCTGTGCACTTCCCTATATCACCTCACTTCCCCTTCACTCCCTCGCCGGATCTTGTTGCCATCGTGCCAGTGAAAGCGTTTCCTTGTGTGTTCCTAGCCTGTGTTCCAGACCTCCTGCCGTTGCCCCTGACTACGATCCTTGCTGCCTGCCCCGACCTTCTGCTACGTCCGACCTTGCTTCTGTCTACTCCCTTGTACCGCGCCTATCTTCAGCAGCCAGAGAGGTTGAGCCGTTGCTAGTGGATACGACCTGGTCACTACCGCCGCAGCAAGACCATCCCGCTTTGCGGCGGGCTCTGGTGAAAACCAGTAGTGACTTAGAACCGATCCACTAGCACGGTCCACGCCAATCCCTCTCTGGCACAGAGGATCCACTACCTGCCAGCCGGCATCGTGACAGTAGATCCGGCCATGGATCCCGCTGAAGTTCCTCTGCCAGTTGTCGCTGACCTCACCACGGTGGTCGCCCAGCAGTCACAACAGATAGCGCAACAAGGCCAACAGCTGTCTCAACTGACTGTTATGCTACAACAGTTACTACCACAGCTCCAGCAATCATCTCCTCCGCCAGCTCCTGCACCTCCTCCGCAGCGAGTGGCCGCTTCTGGACTACGACTATCCTTGCCGGATAAATTTGATGGGGACTCTAAGTTTTGCCGTGGCTTTCTTTCCCAATGTTCATTGCACTTGGAGATGATGTCGGACCAGTTCCCCACTGAAAGGTCTAAGGTGGCTTTCGTAGTCAGCCTTCTGTCTGGAAAAGCCCTGTCTTGGGCCACACCGCTCTGGGACCGCAATGACCCCGTCACTGCCTCTGTACACTCCTTCTTCTCGGAAATTCGAAGTGTCTTTGAGGAACCTGCCCGAGCCTCTTCTACTGAGACTGCCCTGTTGAACCTGGTCCAGGGTAATTCTTCCGTTGGCGAGTATGCCGTACAATTCCGTACTCTTGCTTCAGAATTATCCTGGAATAATGAGGCACTCTGCGCGACCTTTAAAAAAGGCCTATCCAGCAACATTAAAGATGTTCTGGCCGCACGAGAAATCCCTGCTAATCTACATGAACTCATTCACCTAGCCACTCGCATTGACATGCGTTTTTCCGAAAGGCGTCAGGAGCTCCGCCAGGATATGGACTCTGTTCGCACGAGGCGTTTCTTCTCCCCGGCTCCTCTCTCCTCTGGTCCCCTGCAATCTGTTCCTGTGCCTCCCGCCGTGGAGGCTATGCAGGTCGACCGGTCTCGCCTGACACCTCAAGAGAGGACACGACGCCGCATGGAGAATCTCTGCCTGTACTGTGCTAGTACCGAACACTTCCTGAAGGATTGTCCTATCCGTCCTCCCCGCCTGGAAAGACGTACGCTGACTCCGCACAAAGGTGAGACAGTCCTTGATGTCTACTCTGCTTCTCCACGTCTTACTGTGCCTGTGCGGATGTCTGCCTCTGCCTTCTCCTTCTCTGCTGTGGCCTTCTTGGACTCCGGATCTGCAGGAAATTTTATTTTGGCCTCTCTCGTCAACAGGTTCAACATCCCGGTGACCAGTCTCGCCAGACCCCTCTACATCAATTGTGTAAACAATGAAAGATTGGACTGTACCATACGTTTCCGCACGGAGCCCCTTCTAATGTGCATCGGATCTCATCACGAGAGGATTGAACTTTTGGTCCTCCCCAATTGCACTTCTGAAATTCTCCTTGGACTTCCCTGGCTTCAACTCCATTCCCCAACCCTGGATTGGTCCACTGGGGAGATCAGGAGTTGGGGGCCCTCTTGTTCCAAGGACTGCCTAAAACCGGTTCCCAGTAACCCTTGCCGTGACTCTGTGGTTCCTCCTGTAACCGGTCTCCCTAAGGCCTATATGGACTTTGCGGACGTTTTTTGCAAAAAACAAGCTGAGACTCTACCTCCTCACAGGCCTTATGATTGTCCTATTGACCTCCTCCCGGGCACTACTCCACCCCGGGGCAGAATCTATCCTCTGTCCGTCCCAGAGACTCTTGCCATGTCTGAATACGTCCAGGAAAATTTAAAAAAGGGCTTTATCCGTAAATCCTCCTCTCCTGCCGGAGCCGGATTTTTCTTTGTGTCCAAAAAAGATGGCTCTCTACGTCCTTGCATTGACTACCGCGGTCTTAATAAAATCACGGTTAAGAACCGCTACCCCCTACCCCTCATCTCTGAACTCTTTGATCGCCTCCAAGGTGCCCACATTTTTACCAAACTGGACTTAAGAGGTGCTTATAATCTCATCCGCATCAGAGAGGGGGATGAATGGAAAACGGCATTTAACACCAGAGATGGACACTTTGAGTATCTGGTCATGCCCTTTGGCCTGTGCAACGCCCCTGCCGTCTTCCAAGACTTTGTTAATGAAATTTTTCGTGATCTCCTATACTCCTGTGTTGTTGTATATCTGGACGATATCCTGATTTTTTCTGCCAATCTAGAAGAACACCGCCAGCATGTCCGTATGGTTCTTCAGAGACTTCGTGACAATCAACTCTATGCCAAAATAGAGAAATGTCTGTTTGAATGCCAATCTCTTCCTTTCCTAGGATACTTGGTCTCTGCCCAGGGACTACAAATGGATCCAGACAAACTCTCTGCCGTCTTAGATTGGCCATGCCCCTCCGGACTCCGTGCCATCCAACGTTTTTTGGGGTTCGCCAATTATTACAGGCAATTTATTCCACATTTTTCTACCGTTGTGGCTCCTATTGTGGCTTTAACCAAAAAAAATGCCGATCCCAAGTCTTGGCCTCCTCAAGCGGAAGACGCCTTTAAACGGCTCAAGTCTGCCTTTTCTTCGGCTCCCGTGCTCTCCAGACCTGACCCATCTAAACCCTTCCTATTGGAGGTTGATGCCTCCTCAGTGGGAGCTGGAGCTGTCCTTCTACAAAAAAACTCTTCCGGGCATGCTGTTACTTGTGGTTTTTTTTCTAGGACCTTCTCTCCGGCGGAGAGGAACTACTCCATCGGGGATCGAGAGCTTCTAGCCATTAAATTAGCACTTGAGGAATGGAGGCATCTGCTGGAGGGATCAAGATTTCCAGTTATTATTTACACCGATCACAAGAACCTCTCCTACCTCCAGTCTGCCCAACGGCTGAATCCTCGTCAGGCCAGGTGGTCTCTGTTCTTTGCCCGATTTAATTTTGAAATTCACTTTCGGCCTGCCGATAAGAACATTAGGGCCGATGCTCTCTCTCGTTCCTCTGATGCTTCTGAAGTTGAACTCTCTCCTCAACACATCATTCCTCCTGACTGCCTGATTTCCACTTCTCCAGCCTCCATCAGGCAAACTCCTCCAGGAAAGACCTTTGTTTCTCCACGCCAACGCCTCGGAATCCTCAAATGGGGTCACTCCTCCCATCTCGCAGGTCATGCGGGCATCAAGAAATCTGTGCAACTCATCTCTCGCTTCTATTGGTGGCCGACTCTAGAGACTGATGTGGTGGACTTTGTGCGAGCCTGCACTATCTGTGCCCGGGATAAGACTCCTCGCCAGAAGCCCGCTGGTTTTCTTCATCCTCTGCCTGTCCCCGAACAGCCTTGGTCTCTGATTGGTATGGATTTTATTACTGACTTACCCCCATCCCATGGCAACACTGTTATTTGGGTGGTCGTTGATCGATTCTCCAAAATGGCACATTTCATCCCTCTTCCTGGTCTTCCTTCAGCGCCTCAGTTGGCTAAACAATTTTTTGTACACATTTTTCGTCTTCACGGGTTGCCTACGCAGATCGTCTCGGATAGAGGCGTCCAATTCGTGTCTAAATTCTGGAGGGCTCTCTGTAAACAACTCAAGATTAAATTAAATTTTTCTTCTGCATATCATCCTCAATCCAATGGACAAGTAGAAAGAATTAACCAGGTCTTGGGTGATTATTTACGACATTTTGTTTCCTCCCGCCAGGATGACTGGGCAGATCTTCTACCTTGGGCCGAATTCTCGTATAATTTCAGAGTCTCTGAATCTTCCTCCAAATCCCCATTTTTCGTGGTGTACGGCCGTCACCCTCTTCCTCCCCTCCCTACCCCCTTGCCCTCTGGTCTGCCCGCTGTGGATGAAATTTCTCGTGATCTTTCCATCATATGGAGAGAGACCCAAAATTCTCTCTTACAGGCTTCTTCACGCATGAAGAAATTCGCGGATAAGAAAAGAAGAGCTCCTCCCATTTTTTCCCCTGGAGACAAGGTATGGCTCTCCGCTAAATATGTCCGCTTCCGTGTCCCTAGCTATAAGTTGGGACCACGCTATCTTGGTCCTTTCAAAATTTTGCGCCAGATTAATCCTGTCTCTTACAAACTTCTTCTTCCCCCTTCTCTTCGTATTCCTAATGCCTTTCACGTTTCTCTTCTTAAACCACTTATCATTAACCGTTTCTCTCCCAAATCTGTTCCTCCCACTCCTGTCTCCGGCTCCTCGGACATCTTCCCCGTCAAAGAGATTTTAGCATCAAAAAAGGTCAGAGGGAAAACCTTCTTTTTAGTGGATTGGGAGGGTTGTGGTCCAGAAGAGAGGTCCTGGGAACCTGAGGACAATATCCTGGACAAAAGTCTGGTCCTCAGGTTCTCAGGCTCCAAGAAGAGGGGGAGACCCAAGGGGGGGGGTACTGTTACGCCGAGCGCTCCGGGTCCCCGCTCCTCCCCGGAGCGCTCGCTACACTCTCCTCACTGCAGCGCTCCGGTCAGTTCCACTGACCCGGGGCGCTGCGATACCGCCTCCAGCCGGGATGCGATTCGCGATGCGGGTAGCGCCCGCTCGCGATGCGCACCCCGGCTCCCGTACCTGACTCGCTCTCCGTCAGTCCTGTCCCGGCGCGCGCGGCCCCGCTCCCTAGGGCGCGCGCGCCGGGTCTTTGCGATTTAAAGGGCCACTGCGCCGCTGATTGGCGCAGTGGTTCCAATTAGTGTTATCACCTGTGCACTTCCCTATATCACCTCACTTCCCCTTCACTCCCTCGCCGGATCTTGTTGCCATCGTGCCAGTGAAAGCGTTTCCTTGTGTGTTCCTAGCCTGTGTTCCAGACCTCCTGCCGTTGCCCCTGACTACGATCCTTGCTGCCTGCCCCGACCTTCTGCTACGTCCGACCTTGCTTCTGTCTACTCCCTTGTACCGCGCCTATCTTCAGCAGCCAGAGAGGTTGAGCCGTTGCTAGTGGATACGACCTGGTCACTACCGCCGCAGCAAGACCATCCCGCTTTGCGGCGGGCTCTGGTGAAAACCAGTAGTGACTTAGAACCGATCCACTAGCATGGTCCACGCCAATCCCTCTCTGGCACAGAGGATCCACTACCTGCCAGCCGGCATCGTGACAGTGACTTAGAACCGATCCACTAGCACGGTCCACGCCAATCCCTCTCTGGCACAGAGGATCCACTACCTGCCAGCCGGCATCGTGACAATATGGCAGTTAAGTAAGAGAGGAGCAATGATTGGATGAGGCTGGACACACCCCCTCAGCACTCCAGGCTGCACTTTCTGTGTAAGTCTGTGTATGAGATGGGGGTAATGTGCTCTGGAGCTTTTTTAAGCATAAATAAAACATAGAAAACTTCATTTTTTTTAAACAAAGTATATTAGAAATATTTTTTATTTACCATAAGGAGTAAAATAGCAAAAATAAGTTTTAATGAGAGTTACTCTTTAACCCCTTAAGGACCAGGCGATTTTACACCTTAGGATCAGAGCGTTTTTTGCACATCTGACCACTGTCACTTTAAACATTAATAACTCTGATGCTTTTACTTATCATTCTGATTCCGAGATTGTTTTTTCGTGACATATTCTACTTTGACATGGTGGTAAATTTTTGTGGTAACTTGCATCCTTTCTTGGTGAAAAATTCCAAAATTTGATGAAAAAATTGAAAATGTTGCATTTTTCTAACTTTGAAGCTCTCTGCTTGTAAGGAAAATGGATATTCTCCAAAATTTTTATTTACAAATACAATATGTTTACATCATAAAATTTATGAGTTTTTACTTTTGGAAGACACCATAGGGCTTCAAAGATCAGCAGCAATTTTCAAATTTTTCACAAAATTTTCAAACTCACTATTTTTCAGGGACCAGTTCAGTTTTGAAGTGGATTTTAAGGGTCTTCATATTAGAAATACCCCATAAATGACCCCATTATAAAAACTGCACCCCCAAAGTATTCAAAATGACATTCAGTAAGTGTTTTAACCCTTTAGGTGTTTCCCAGGAATAGCAGCAAAGTGAAGGAGAAAATTCACAATCTTCATTTTTTACACTCGCATGTTCTTGTAGACCCAATTTTTGAATTTTTGCAAGGGGTAAAAGGAGAAAATTTTTACTTGTATTTGAAACACAATTTCCCTCGAGTAAGCACATACCTCATATGTCTATGTAAAGTGTTTGGCGGGCGCAGTAGAGGGCTCAGAAGGGAAGGAGCCACAAACTGTTTTTGTGGGGCATGTCACCTTTAGGAAGCCCCTATGGTGCCAGAACAGCAAAAAAAAAAAAACACATGGCATACCACTTTGGAAACTAGACCCCTCGGGGAACGTATCAAGGGGGTAAAGTGAACCTTAATACCCCTCAGGTGTTTCACGACTTTTGCATATGTAAAAATATATATAATTTTTACCTAAAATGCTTGGTTTCCCCCAAATTTTTAATTTTTAAAAAGGGTAATAGCGGAAAACACCCCCCAAAATTTGTAACACAATTTCTCCTGAGTACGGCGATACCCCATATGTGACCCTAAACTGTTGCCTTGAAATACTACAGGACTCCAACGTGAGAGCGCCATGCGCATTTGAGGACTAAATTAGGGACTTGCATAGGGGTGGACATAGGGGAATTCTACACCAGTGATTCCCAAACAGGGTGCTTCCAGCTGTTGTAAAACTCCCAGCAGGCCTGGACAGTCAGTGGCTATCTGGCAATACTGGGAGTTGTTGTTTTGCAACAGTTGGAGGCTCCGTTTTGGAAACAGTGGCGTACCAGACGTTTTTCATTTTTATTGGGGAGGGGAGGGGGGCTGTGTAGGGGTATGTGTATATGTAGTGTTTTTTACTTTTTATTTTATTGTGTTTTAGTGTAATGTAGTGTTTTTAGGGTACAGTCACACGGGCGGGGGTTCACAGTAGTTTCTCGCTGGCAGTTTGAGCTGCGGCAGAAAATTTGCCGCAGCTCAAACTTGCAGCCGGATACTTACTGTAGACCTCCGCCCATGTGAGTGTACCCTGGGAGCTGTTGCTAAGCAACAGCAGGAGGCTGTCACTCACGTCCAACTGCTGATCCACGCTGCAGGTCAGTCCCTCGCCGCCGCCGCCGCTCCTGGGGCCCCGATCCCAACAGGGACTCGGGGGATCGGGGTCCCCAGCTGCCGGGGTCCTCTTCCCGCAGCCGATCACGTCCTCCGGAAGAGGGGCAGAGTGGGTTGCGGGAGTGACACCTGCAGCAGGTGCCCTGATTGGTCGGCCGGTAAACCGGCCGACGAATCAGGGCGATCGTGAGGTGGCACCAGTGCCACCTCACCCCTGCTGGCTATGGCTGTTCGGGGCCGTCAGAGACTGTAATTCCGGGTCACCGGTTCACTGGAGACCAGATTGACCCGGAATCCGCCGCAGATCACTGGGCTGAATTGTACAGCGATCATCATGACCCCCCTGGGTGATATGCCTGATGAACGATTTCAGCAGGCATCGGGCACCGGCTCCGCTCCAGTTGGTTGCGGGGGGCCGGTAAAGCACATGATGTTCTCATACGTCATGTGTCCTTAAGGACTCAGAAATGGAGACGTATGAGAACGTCATATGTCCTTAAGGGGTTAAGAGCCTGGAGAATAACCAGAACATCGTTATCCGATCCGCAGATAAAGGTTGGGTCCTTGATCATGAATACAGTGACCCCCCCCCCCCCCTTGCCCTACGATGGCCCCGACATACGATCATTTCAGCATACGATCCCTCTCAGAGGCAGCATCAACATATGATGCTTTTGTCTGTCGGGGCCATCGCATAAACGGCTATCCCTCAGCGCAGACTGCTTCAGCTGACACCGGATAGCCGTTTACGCTGACGATCACTTACCTGTCCTCCGGGCCCCGGCGTGTCCTCTTCGGGATCCTCTGCATCGTCGGTGCTCTCCATCGACGTCATCCCGTCCCGTCATCCAATAGGAGTGGAGTGCGTAGCAACGTGATGGCGGCGACGGAGAGCGCAGATGCCGGGGAAGCAGAGGCCTTGTCGGAGCATCGGGGACACCCCAGGGATGCGGCAACAGCGATGGACGGCAACATCCAGGGCAGCGGTGACGAGCAGTGACGGTCCGGAGCGGCGGAGACAGGTGAGTACAACTTCCTCTAACAGTGGTCTCCAACCTGCGGACCTCCAGATGTTGCCGTTGGCTGTCCGGGCATGCTGGGTGTTGTAGTATTGCAACATCTGGAGGTCCGCAGGTTGGAGACCACTGTCCTATACTTTACATTGCACGGATCCCTCAATATATGATGGTTTCAACAAACGATGGTCCATGTGGAACGGATTACCATCGTATGTTGAGGGACCACTGTACTACGAAAAGGAAGAGGACAATATTCTGTCTGACAAGCAATTCTACAAACTAATTCTGGAGGATTCATTCAGGAAGACGCATAATGAATACCAAGCCACGATTGCCACAGGAATAGAAGATGGAAGAATGGATAGAAATGAACAGAAGTTTCTACTCTACAACAACAGCAAGAAACCGTATTAAAATCCATAAATCCATCAGTCACCCGCCAGGCTGCCCTTTAGTAACCTGTCCCATTATATTGATCTATACCTACAAGAATACGTCATAGAACTACCCAGGTATCTCAGAGATTCCACACAACTAATTGAACATCTACTTACATGTAAATGGGACACCTGTGACGTGACCGCGCTATATATACCAACATCAAACACGAAATTGGGATCGAATGTGTCAAGAAATATCTCACAAATGGTGATAACCTTGCGGAACCTCAAAGGGATTTTCTTACTAAAGGGCCTCAAATTCATTTTAGAAAATAATTATTTCCTATACCATAAATATATTTATCACCAACAGAAAGGAACCGCTATGGGGTTCAAAGTGGCCCCATCCTATGCAAATCTGTTCAAGTGAACACATCAAGAATGACCCCGAATTTTCATCACATATAATCCTCTACCATCAATATATTGACAATCTTTTCTTTCTTTTGAGAGGGTCGAAGGAGTCTATAGCCAAATTCAATGAGAGGATCAATATGAACAATTGGGGAATGAAATGAGATGAGTGAAGAACAGGTTAATTTCCTTGATCTTAATATCACACATGACAGATCTATGTTTATTACATCTACATATATTAAAGCAGTAGACGTTAATAGCTACTTAGAATACAAAAGCGCGCGCTATAAACCTTGGTTAAGAAATTTATCCTAAGGGGAAAATAAGCGCGTGCGCAAAAACTGCATGAATGATGTCACTTCCAAAAGACAAGCTGGAATCTTGGCAATCAGCTTTAGAGATAAGAACTATCCAGAGTCCATTATTAAAGATGCCTACAAAAAAGTAAAAACTAGGACCCGACAGGATTGTCTGTACCCAGACCCAGTAAAAACAGGGGTTTCATCAAATATGGAGACAACCAGCGCCCGGAATATCGACTTCATCACCACTAAATGTGACCACTCGAAAGAAATCAAACAAATCCTACGTGAGCGCTGGCATAAACTTCAGATCGATGACCTGCGAATCAACCGAAGGTCACCTACCGCCGGGCCCCCTCCTTAAAAACATTTTGGCCCCAGTGTTATTAAACAACATAAAACTCTCAATATGAACCCAGCTCACCAGCAGCTTCATATAGACAAGAGGGGCCGATGTTGTAACGAAATAAACAATAACAGAATAACGGAATATCACTATAACAGAACTGGGGAAAGATTCAACGTAACATTCAGACTTACCTGCCAGGCCTCTTACGTCATTTATTTATTGGAATTCCTCTGCGGACTCCAATATGTTGGACGCACAATACAACCGTTACGAAACCGCTTGAATAAGTACAGACAAAACCTGCACCTAATAAACTCTTTGTCTGCACATCCATCACATGTGGTCTGGACCGTCATTTACTCGAGGAGAAGCGTCTGGAAAAGTCCTGTTTTCATGGATTCTACCCAATACTGAAGTGACCTTGAGGCCAGCTGACCTCCAACGTCATCGCGATCCTAAATGCACATCACGGTGTTGTGCCCGCAGCACAACAAACTCTGGTAAGCAGACTACACACCCTTTGGGGGCACCCACTTACCTAAAACCTCTACACTAGAAGCGCACCTTTGTTTTCTTTTTCTATGTAAAATGCTGTGATATGGCAGGCTCTAGTAATGGAGTAACGATAACACTGATCAATGCTGTTCTATGGCAGGCTGTAGTAATGGAGTAACGATAACACTGATCAATGCTGTTCTATGGCAGGCTGTAGTAATGGAGCGCTGATATCACTGATCAATGCTGTTCTATGGGAGGCTGTCGTAATGGAGCGCTGATAACACTGATCAATGCTGTTCTATGGCAGGCTGTAGTAATGGAGCGCTGATAACACTGATCAATGCTGTTCTATGGCAGGCTGTAGTAATGGAGCGCTGATAACACTGATCGATGCTGTGCTATGGCAGACTGTAGTAATGGAGCGCAGATAACCCTGATCAATGCTGTACTATGGCAGGCTGTAGTAATGGATTACAGATAATGCTGATCAGTGCTGTGCTGTGACATCAAGGGGATAGAATCCATGAAAACAGGACTTTTCCAGGCGCTTCTCCTTGAGAAAATGACGGTCCAGACCACACGTGATGGATGTGCAGACAAGAACAGTCGAGTTTATTAGGTGCAGGTTTTGTCTGTACTTATTCAAGCGGTTTCGTAACGGTTGTATTGTGCGTCCAACATATTGGAGTCCGCAGATGAATTCTAATAAATAAATGACGTAAGAGGCCTGGCAGGGAAGTCTGAATGTTACGTTGAATCTTTCCCCAGTTCTGTTATAGTGATATTCCGTTACCCTATTTGTTATTTCGTTACAACAGAGGCCCCGCGTGTTCCTACATCTATATGAAGCTGCATCAAGGAACCATTTGGAAAAAAGGCTAATAAATTGCAAAGGGACAGGTTGGACTCCCTGCAGAGGAACCCCTGGTCCCGGAACAGATCAGGGACACAAAACATCATGAAAATAACGTCCAAAGACCAAGCAACCAAACAAAAGACGTAACACCCCATAGGATGCCACAGAACGCCGAAGAGGAACCAGGATTCCAAACTAAATCCTTTCTGAATACAAAATATAGATCCCCGCGAAAATGATCTGCAGAATCCAGACATGTCCAACACAAAAAGAAAATAACCCTCATACTGTTCTATCTGCATGCCAAAACCACTGGACTTCACTATGCAAGTCATTAAACTGACGTCAGGTCCATAGCCCCCAGTCGGCGTGGCCTCACTATTTTAAATGCGTGTTTAGTCATCTAATATTAAACTGATGTCAGGTCCGTAGCTCGCGTGGTATCACGATTTTAAATATGTTTAGTCATCTAACATTAAACTTACATCAGGTCCATAGCCCCGCCTTCAGGGGGCTTGGCCTCCCGATTTTTGGCGCCAAGAAAATCCTTTTAAATAAACACTTTTACTCCGCATGTATGTAAGCCTGGTTTTACCTGAGGAAGAGGCATGTGTAAGCCTCGAAACGCGTTGTGATTTGGTTTTAATAAGAAGATTATTATTTAAACCAACATCTGATTGGATTGCGCTCTCATTCCATTTTTTTTCCTGCATCTCTTTGCAACACAAAAATAGTCCACCCCATTGATGTAAACCCCAAAACTCCAGAGAAATCAACATAGGGACTGGACAATGCAATGATAAGGAACCCCCCAACTCCCTATCCATCCAGGTGAGTTGGGACCTTACTGAAAAGTACATGTCTATGAATAGAAGATTAAGGAAGGACTCCGGGGAGGAAAAGCACCGCCTGGTATGTCCCAATCTACGAAAAGGACCTCTGACTCATTTCACTGACTTGGATTTCTCAATCACATCTCCCAGGGAACATCTCACCTGCAGCACAAATCGGGAAGATTTTATTATCATTGAAAACACCAAAAACACAGGCTGCTTAGTCCCCTTCCTAAATCCCAGCGGACATGGTCCCCAGAGCCACGAGGAAATACGGACCCTACAGAGTGAGGGAACCCGTCAGATCTGAAGACCATGTGCGCCCACTCAATGGAGAATGTATCCAGGACCCGTGGGAACTACCCCCTACCATAGAACAGTCCGCCCATTACAGGAGGAGTGTTTAGAGACCACCTCAAAGAAAACCACCAGGATCCCGGAAATGTTTCTTCCCCAAAGGAGCAAAAGAAAAATGGGAGAGGTCAAGAGAGAAGAGGAGGAAAGAGGAAAAAGAGACAAGGTACAAAGGTGACAGACGGGCCCGATGTGACAACGGATCAGGAATAAACCGGGAATGAAATATCACTACTCCCAAAGGATCATCATTCTGCCCATCTTACAAAGGAGAGGATTTCCAATTATTCCTCAATTTCAATAGATTTATGCAGAAATTAACCCTTAAAAGGTTCTTCAACACAACAACAGGTAGTAACAGAACGGGAACTACTGAGCAGGATATGGATAATGTGGAGCACCAACCTGTCAAACCGGAATCCACATCCTATCCATACCCAAGGACCACATACACAGGTTTAATGAACGAATCAATGAGGAAGCAAGCAATGAAATAAAACGAGGTTATTGTCACGATGCCGGCTGGCAGGTAGTGGATCCTCTGTGCCAGAGAGGGATTGGCGTGGACCGTGCTAGTGGACCGGTTCTAAGCCACTACTGGTTTTCACCAGAGACCGCCGCAAAGCGGGATGGTCTTGCTGCGGCGGTAGTGACCAGGTCGTATCCACTAGCAACGGCTCACCTCTCTGGCTGCTGAAGATAGGCGCGGTACAAGGGAGTAGGCAAAAGCAAGGTCGGACGTAGCAGAAGGTCGGGGCAGGCAGCAAGGATCGTAGTCAGGGGCAACGGCAGAAGGTCTGGAAACACAGGCAAGGAACACACAAGGAACGCTTTCACTGGCACTAAGGCAACAAGATCCGGCAAGGGAGTGCAGGGGAAGTGAGGTGATATAGGGAAGTGCACAGGTGAACACACTAATTGGAACCACTGCGCCAATCAGCGGCGCAGTGGCCCTTTAAATCGCAGAGACCCGGCGCGCGCGCGCCCTAGGGAGCGGGGCCGCGCGCGCCGGGACAGAACAGACGGAGAGCGAGTCAGGTAGGGGAGCCGGGGTGCGCATCGCGAGCGGGCGCTACCCGCATCGCGAATCGCATCCCGGCTGGCAGCGGAATCGCAGCGCCCCGGGTCAGAGGACGTGACCGGAGCGCTGCCGCGGGGAGAGTGAAGCGAGCGCTCCGGGGAGGAGCGGGGACCCGGAGCGCTCGGCGTAACAGTACCCCCCCCCTTGGGTCTCCCCCTCTTCTTAGAGCCTGAGAACCTGAGGAGCAGACTTTTGTCTAGGATGTTGTTCTCAGGTTCCCAGGATCTCTCTTCAGGACCACAACCCTCCCAGTCCACTAAAAAAATTTTTTTCCCTCTGACCTTTTTGGCAGCTAAAATTTCTTTGACCGAGAAGATGTCCGAGGAGCCGGAAACAGGAGTGGGAGGAACAGATTTGGGAGAAAAACGGTTGAGGATGAGTGGTTTGAGAAGAGAGACGTGAAAGGCATTAGGGATACGAAGAGAGGGAGGAAGAAGAAGTTTATAAGAGACAGGATTAATTTGACACAAAATTTTGAAAGGACCAAGATAGCGTGGTCCCAACTTGTAGCTAGGGACACGGAAGCGGACATATTTAGCGGAGAGCCATACCTTGTCTCCAGGGGAAAAAACGGGGGGAGCCCTTCTTTTCTTATCCGCGAACTTCTTCATGCGTGAAGAAGCCTGTAAGAGAGAATTTTGGGTCTCTCTCCATATGATGGAAAGGTCACGAGAAATTTCATCCACAGCGGGCAGACCAGAGGGCAAGGGAGTAGGGAGGGGGGGAAGAGGGTGACGGCCGTACACCACGAAAAATGGGGATTTGGAGGAAGACTCAGAGACCCTGAAGTTATACGAGAATTCTGCCCATGGGAGGAGATCTGCCCAGTCATCCTGGCGGGAGGAAACAAAATGTCGCAAATAATCACCCAAGATCTGGTTAATCCTTTCTACTTGTCCATTGGACTGGGGATGATATGCAGAAGAAAAATTTAATTTAATCTTGAGTTGTTTACAGAGAGCCCTCCAGAATTTAGACACGAATTGGACGCCTCTATCCGAGACAATCTGCGTAGGCAACCCGTGAAGACGAAAAATGTGTACAAAAAATTGTTTAGCCAACTGAGGCGCAGAAGGAAGACCAGGAAGAGGGATGAAATGTGCCATTTTGGAGAATCGATCAACGACCACCCAAATAACAGTGTTGCCACGGGAAGGGGGTAAATCAGTAATAAAATCCATACCAATCAGAGACCAAGGCTGTTCGGGGACAGGCAGAGGATGAAGAAAACCAGCGGGCTTCTGGCGAGGAGTCTTATCCCGGGCACAGATAGTGCAGGCTCGCACAAAGTCCACAACATCCGTCTCCAAAGTCGGCCACCAATAGAAGCGGGAGATGAGTTGCACAGATTTCTTGATACCCGCATGACCTGCGAGATGGGAGGAGTGACCCCATTTGAGGATTCCGAGGCGTTGGCGAGGAGAAACAAAGGTCTTTCCTGGAGGAGTTTGCCTGATGGAGGCAGGAGAAGTGGAGATCAGGCAGTCAGGTGGAATGATGTGTTGCGGAGAGAGTTCAACTTCTGAGGCATCCGAGGAACGAGAGAGAGCATCGGCCCTAATGTTCTTATCGGCAGGACGAAAGTGAATCTCAAAATTAAATCGGGCAAAGAACAGAGACCACCGGGCCTGGCGAGGATTCAGCCGTTGGGCAGACTGGAGGTAGGAGAGGTTCTTGTGGTCGGTGTAGATAATCACAGGAGAACTTGATCCCTCCAGCAGATGCCTCCATTCCTCAAGTGCTAATTTAATGGCTAGAAGCTCTCGATCCCCGATGGAGTAGTTCCTCTCCGCTGGAGAGAAGGTCCTAGAGAAAAAACCACAAGTGACAGCATGCCCGGAAGAATTTTTTTGTAGAAGAACAGCTCCAGCTCCCACTGAGGAGGCATCAACCTCCAATAGGAAGGGTTTGGAAGGGTCAGGTCTGGAGAGGACGGGAGCCGAAGAAAAGGCAGACTTGAGTCGTTTAAAGGCGTCTTCTGCTTGAGGAGGCCAGGACTTGGGATCAGCATTTTTTTTGGTTAAAGCCACGATAGGAGCCACAATGGTAGAAAAATGTGGAATAAATTGCCTGTAATAATTGGCGAACCCCAAAAAGCGTTGGATAGCACGGAGTCCGGAGGGGCGTGGCCAATCTAAGACGGCAGAGAGTTTGTCTGGATCCATCTGTAGTCCCTGGCCAGAGACCAAGTATCCTAGGAAAGGAAGAGATTGGCATTCAAACAGACATTTCTCAATTTTGGCATAGAGTTGGTTGTCACGAAGTCTCTGAAGAACCATACGGACATGCTGGCGGTGTTCTTCTAGATTGGCAGAAAAAATTAGGATATCGTCCAGATATACAACAACACAGGAGTATAACAGATCACGAAAAATTTCATTGACAAAGTCTTGGAAGACGGCAGGGGCGTTGCACAGTCCAAAGGGCATGACCAGATACTCAAAGTGTCCATCTCTGGTGTTAAATGCCGTTTTCCACTCGTCCCCCTCTCTGATGCGGATGAGGTTATAGGCGCCTCTTAAGTCCAATTTAGTGAAGATGTGGGCACCTTGGAGGCGATCAAAGAGTTCAGAGATGAGGGGTAAGGGGTAGCGGTTCTTAACCGTGATTTTATTAAGACCGCGGTAGTCAATGCAAGGACGTAGGGAGCCATCTTTTTTGGACACAAAGAAAAATCCGGCTCCGGCAGGAGAGGAGGATTTACGGATAAAGCCCTTTTTTAGATTCTCCTGGACGTATTCGGACATGGCAAGAGTCTCTGGGGCAGAGAGAGGATAAATTCTGCCCCGGGGTGGAGTAGTGCCCGGGAGGAGGTCGATAGGGCAATCATAAGGCCTGTGAGGAGGTAGAGTCTCAGCTTGTTTTTTGCAGAAAACATCCGCGAAGTCCATATAGGCCTTAGGGAGACCGGTTACTGGAGGAACCACAGAGTTACGGCAAGGGTTACTGGGAACCGGTTTTAGACAGTTCTTGGAACAAGAGGACCCCCAACTCTTGATCTCCCCAGTGGACCAATCCAGGGTAGGGGAATGAAGTTGAAGCCAGGGAAGTCCAAGGAGAATTTCCGAGGTGCAATTGGGGAGGACCAAAAGTTCAATCCTCTCATGATGAGATCCGATGCTCATAAGAAGGGGCTCCGTGCGGAAACGTATGGTACAGTCCAATCTTTCATTATTTACACAATTGATGTAGAGGGGTCTGGCGAGACTGGTCACCGGGATGTTGAACCTGTTGACGAGAGAGGCCAATATAAAATTTCCTGCAGATCCAGAGTCCAAGAAGGCCACTGTAGAGAAGGAGAAGGCAGAGGCAGACATCCGCACAGGCACAGTAAGACGTGGAGAAGCAGAGTAGACATCAAGGACTGTCTCACCTTTGTGCGGAGTCAGCGTACGTTTTTCCAGGCGGGGAGGACGGATAGGACAATCTCTCAGGAAGTGTTCGGTACTAGCACAGTACAGGCAGAGGTTCTCCATACGGCGTCGTGTCCTCTCTTGAGGAGTCAGGCGAGACCGGTCGACCTGCATAGCCTCCACGGCGGGAGGCACAGGAACAGATTGCAGGGGACCAGAGGAGAGAGGAGCCGAGGAGAAGAAACGCCTCGTGCGAACAGAGTCCATATCTTGGCGGAGTTCCTGACGCCTTTCGGAAAAACGCATGTCAATGCGAGTGGCTAGGTGAATAAGTTCATGTAGATTAGCAGGAATTTCTCGTGCGGCCAGAACATCTTTAATGTTGCTGGATAGGCCTTTTTTGAAGGTCGCGCAGAGGGCCTCATTATTCCAGGACAATTCTGAAGCAAGAGTACGGAATTGTACGGCATACTCGCCAACAGAAGAATTACCCTGGACCAGGTTCAACAGGGCAGTCTCAGCAGAAGAGGCTCGGGCAGGTTCCTCAAAGACACTTCGGATTTCCGAGAAGAAGGAGTGTACAGAGGCAGTGACGGGGTCATTGCGGTCCCAGAGCGGTGTGGCCCATGACAGGGCTTTTCCGGACAGAAGGCTGACTACGAAAGCCACCTTAGACCTTTCAGTGGGAAACAGGTCCGACATCATCTCCAGATGCAGGGAACATTGGGAAAGAAAGCCACGGCAAAACTTAGAGTCCCCATCAAATTTATCCGGCAAGGATAAACGTATCCCAGGAGCGCCCACTCGCTGCGGAGGAGGTGCAGGAGCTGGCGGAGGAGATGACTGCTGAAGCTGTGGTAGTAACTGTTGTAGCATAACGGTCAGTTGAGACAGCTGTTGGCCTTGTTGCGCTATCTGTTGTGACTGCTGGGCGACCACCATGGTGAGGTCAGCGACAACTGGCAGAGGAACTTCAGCGGGATCCATGGCCGGATCTACTGTCACGATGCCGGCTGGCAGGTAGTGGATCCTCTGTGCCAGAGAGGGATTGGCGTGGACCGTGCTAGTTGGCCGGTTCTAAGCCACTACTGGTTTTCACCAGAGACCGCCGCAAAGCGGGATGGTCTTGCTGCGGCGGTAGTGACCAGGTCGTATCCACTAGCAACGGCTCACCTCTCTGGCTGCTGAAGATAGGCGCGGTACAAGGGAGTAGGCAAAAGCAAGGTCGGACGTAGCAGAAGGTCGGGGCAGGCAGCAAGGATCGTAGTCAGGGGCAACGGCAGAAGGTCTGGAAACACAGGCAAGGAACACACAAGGAACGCTTTCACTGGCACTAAGGCAACAAGATCCGGCAAGGGAGTGCAGGGGAAGTGAGGTGATATAGGGAAGTGCACAGGTGAACACACTAATTGGAACCACTGCGCCAATCAGCGGCGCAGTGGCCCTTTAAATCGCAGAGACCCGGCGCGCGCGCGCCCTAGGGAGCGGGGCCGCGCGCGCCGGGACAGAACAGACGGAGAGCGAGTCAGGTAGGGGAGCCGGGGTGCGCATCGCGAGCGGGCGCTACCCGCATCGCGAATCGCATCCCGGCTGGCAGCGGAATCGCAGCGCCCCGGGTCAGAGGACGTGACCGGAGCGCTGCCGCGGGGAGAGTGAAGCGAGCGCTCCGGGGAGGAGCGGGGACCCGGAGCGCTCGGCGTAACAGTTATCATGTGAATAACCTGACCCAAAAAGAGAAATCTGCCCTTAAATGGGCGCTCATTAAAACTAATGTTTGCTATTGCACTCCTTATGGTAAATAAAAAATATTTCTAAAATACTTTGGTTAAAAAACAAATGAAGTTTTCTCTGTTTAATTTGTGCTTAAAAAAGCTCCAGAGCATATTATCCCCCATCTCATACACAGACTTACAAAGGAAGTGCAGCCTGGAGTGCTGAGGGGGGGGTGTCCAACCAACAGCATATGGCAGTTAAGTAAGAGAGGAGCAATGATTGGATGAGGCTGGACACACCCCCTCAGCACTCCAGGCTGCACTTTCTGTGTAAGTCTGTGTATGAGATGGGGGATAATGTGCTCTGGAGCTTTTTTAAGCATAAATAAAACATAGAAAACGTCATTTTTTTAAACAAAGTATATTAGAAATATTTTTTATTTACCATAAGGAGTAAAATAGCAAAAATAAGTTTTAATGAGAGTTACCCTTTAACCCCTTAAGGACCAGGCCATTTTACACCTTAGGATCAGAGCGTTTTTTGCACATCTGACCACTGTCACTTTAAACAGTAATAACTCTGATGCTTTTACTTATCATTCTGATTCCGAGATTGTTTTTTCGTGACATATTCTACTTTGACATGGTGGTAAATTTTTGTGGTAACTTGCATCATTTCTTGGTGAAAAATTCCAAAATTAGATGAAAAAATTGAAAATGTTGCATTTTTCTAACTTTGAAGCTCTCTGCTTGTAAGGAAAATGGATATTCCCCAAAATTTTTATTTACAAATACAATATGTTTACATCATAAAATTTATGAGTTTTTACTTTTGGAAGACACCAGAGGGCTTCAAAGATCAGCAGCAATTTTCAAATTTTTCACAAAATTTTCAAACTCACTATTTTTCAGGGACCAGTTCAGTTTTGAAGTGGATTTGAAGGGTCTTCATATTAGAAATACCATATAAATGACCGCATTATAAAAACTGCACCCCCAAAGTATTCAAAATGACATTCAGTAAGTGTTTTAACCCTTTAGGTGTTTCCCAGGAATAGCAGCAAAGTGAAGGAGAAAATTCACAATCTTCATTTTTTACACTCACATGTTCTTGTAGACCCAATTTAAGAATTTTTGCAAGGGGTAAAAGGAGAAAATTTTTACTTGTATTTGAAACACAATTTCCCTCGAGTAAGCACATACCTCATATGTCAATGTAAAGTGTTTGGCGGGCGCAGTAGAGGGCTCAGAAGGGAAGGAGCCACAAACTGTTTTTGTGGGGCATGTCACCTTTAGGAAGCCCCTATGGTGCCAGAACAGCAAAAAAAAAAAACCACATGGCATACCACTTTGGAAACTAGACCCCTCGGGGAACGTATCAAGGGGGTAAAGTGAACCTTAATACCCCTCAGGTGTTTCACGACTTTTGCATATGTAAAAAAATATATAATTTTTACCTAAAATGCTTGGTTTCCCCCAAATTTTTAATTTTTAAAAAGGGTAATAGCAGAAAACACCCCCCAAAATTTGTAACACAATTTCTCCTGAGTACAGAGATACCCCATATGTGACCCTAAACTGTTGCCTTGAAATACTACAGGGCTCCAACGTGAGAGCGCCATGCGCATTTGAGGACTAAATTAGGGACTTGCATAGGGGTGGACATAGGGGAATTCTACACCAGTGATTCCCAAACAGGGTGCTTCCAGCTGTTGTAAAACTCCCAGCATGCCTGGACAGTCAGTGGCTATCTGGCAATACTGGGAGTTGTTGTTTTGCAACAGTTGGAGGCTCCGTTTTGGAAACAGTGGCGTACCAGACGTTTTTCATTTTTATTGGGGAGGGGAGGGGGGCTGTGTAGGGGTATGTGTATATGTAGTGTTTTTTACTTTTTATTTTATTGTGTTTTAGTGTAATGTAGTGTTTTTAGGGTACAGTCACACGGGCGGGGGTTCACAGTAGTTTCTCGCTGGCAGTTTGAGCTGCGGCAGAAAATTTGCCGCAGCTCAAACTTGCAGCCGGATACTTACTGTAGACCTCCGCCCATGTGAGTGTACCCTGGGAGCTGTTGCTAAGCAACAGCAGGAGGCTGTCACTCACGTCCAACTGCTGATCCACGCTGCAGGTCAGTCCCTCGCCGCCGCCGCCGCTCCTGGGGCCCCGATCCCAACAGGGACTCGGGGGATCGGGGTCCCCAGCTGCCGGGGTCCTCTTCCCGCAGCCGATCACGTCCTCCGGAAGAGGGGCAGAGTGGGTTGCGGGAGTGACACCTGCAGCAGGTGCCCTGATTGGTCGGCCGGTAAACCGGCCGACGAATCAGGGCGATCGTGAGGTGGCACCAGTGCCACCTCACCCCTGCTGGCTATGGCTGTTCGGGGCCGTCAGAGCCTGTAATTCCGGTTCACCGGTTCACTGGAGACCAGATTGACCCAGAATCCGCCGCAGATCACTGGGCTGAATTGTACAGCGATCATCATGACCCCCCTGGGTGATATGCCGCGATGCCTGATGAACGATTTCAGCAGGCATCGGGCACCGGCTCCGCTCCAGTTGGTTGCGGGGGGCCGGTAAAGCACATGATGTTCTCATACGTCATGTGTCCTTAAGGACTCAGAAATGGAGACGTATGAGAACGTCATATGTCCTTAAGGGGTTAAGAGCCTGGAGAATAACCAGAACATCGTTATCCGATCCGCAGATAAAGGTTGGGTCCTTGATCATGAATACAGTGACCCCCCCCCCCCCTCGCCCTACGATGGCCCCGACATGCGATCATTTCAGCATACGATCCCTCTCAGAGGCAGCATCAACATATGATGCTTTTGTCTGTCGGGGCCATCGCATAAACGGCTATCCCTCAGCGCAGACTGCTTCAGCTGACACCGGATAGCCGTTGACGCTGACGATCACTTACCTGTCCTCCGGGCCCCAGCGTGTCCTTTTCGGGATCCTCTGCATCGTCGGTGCTCTCCATCAACGTCATCCCGTCCCGTCATCCAATAGGAGTGGAGTGCGTACCAACGTGATGGTGGCGACGGAGAGCGCAGATGCCGGGGAAGCAGAGGCCTTGTCGGAGCATCGGGGACACCCCAGGGATGCGGCAACAGCGATGGACGGCAACATCCAGGGCAGCGGTGACGAGCAGTGACGGTCCGGAGCGGCGGAGACAGGTGAGTACAACTTCCTCTAACAGTGGTCTCCAACCTGCGGACCTCCAGATGTTGCCGTTGGCTGTCCGGGCATGCTGGGTGTTGTAGTATTGCAACATCTGGAGGTCCGCAGGTTGGAGACCACTGTCCTATACTTTACATTGCACGGATCCCTCAATATATGATGGTTTCAACAAACGATGGTCCATTTGGAACGGATTACCATCGTATGTTGAGGGACCACTGTACTACAAAAAGGAAGAGGACAATATTCTGTCTGACAAGCAATTCTACAAACGAATTCTGGAGGATTCATTCAGGAAGACGCATAATGAATACCAAGCCACGATTGCCACAGGAATAGAAGATGGAAGAATGGATAGAAATGAACAGAAGTTTCTACTCTACAACAACAGCAAGAAACCGTACTAAAATCCATAAATCCATCAGTCACCCGCCAGGCCGCCCTTTAGTAACCTGTCCCATTATATTGATCTATACCTACAAGAATAAGTCGTAGAACTACCCAGGTATCTCAGAGTATCTCAACTAATTGAACATCTACTTACATGTAAATGGGACACCTGTGACGTGACCGCGCTATATATACCAACATCAAACACGAAATTGGGATCGAATGTGTCAAGAAATATCTCACAAATGGTGATAACCTTGCGGAACCTCAAAGGGATTTTCTTACTAAAGGGCCTCAAATTCATTTTAGAAAATAATTATTTCCTATACCATAAATATATTTATCACCAACAGAAAGGAACCGCTATGGGGTTCAAAGTGGCCCCATCCTATGCAAATCTGTTCAAGTGAACACATCAAGAATGACCCCGAATTTTCATCACATATAATCCTCTACCATCAATATATTTAAAATCTTTTCTTTCTTTGGAGAGGGTCGAAGGAGTTTATAGCCAAATTCAATGAGAGGATCAATATGAACAATTGGGGAATGAAATGAGATGAGTGAAGAACAGGTTAATTTCCTTGATCTTAATATCACACATGACAGATCTATGTTTATTACATCTACATATATTAAAGCAGTAGACGTTAATAGCTACTTAGAATACAACAGCGCGCGCTATAAACCTTGGTTAAGAAATTTATCCTAAGGGGAAAATAAGCGCGTGCGCAAAAACTGCATGAATGATGTCACTTCCAAAAGACAAGCTGGAATCTTGGCAATCAGGTTTAGAGATAAGAACTATCCAGAGTCCATTATTAAAGATGCCTACAAAAAAGTAAAAACTAGGACCCGACAGGATTGTCTGTACCCAGACCCAGTAAAAACAGGGGTTTCATCAAATATGGAGACAACCAGCGCCCGGAATATCGACTTCATCACCACTAAATGTGACCACTCGAAAGAAATCAAACAAATCCTACGTGAGCGCTGGCATAACCTTCAGATCGATGACCTGCGAATCAACCGAAGGTCACCTACCGCCGGGCTCCCTCCTTAAAAACATTTTGGCCCCAGTGTTATTAAACAACATAAAACTCTCAATATGAACCCAGCTCACCAGCAGCTTCATATAGACAAGAGGGGCCGATGTTGTAACGAAATAAACAATAACAGAATAACGGAATATCACTATAACAGAACTGGGGAAAGATTCAACGTAACATTCAGACTTACCTGCCAGGCCTCTTACGTCATTTATTTATTGGAATTCCTCTGCGGACTCCAATTTGTTGGACGCACAATATAACCGTTACAAACCGCTTTAATAAGTACAGACAAAACCTACACCTAATAAACTCTTTGTCTGCACATCCCTCACGTGTGGTCTGGACCGTCATTTACTCGAGGAGAAGCGTCTGGAAAAGTCCTGTTTTCATGGATTCTACCCAATACTGAAGTGACCTTGAGGCCAGCTGACCTCCAACGTCATCACGATCCTAAATGCACATCACGGTGTTGTGCCCGCAGCACAACAAACTCTGGTAAGCAGACTACACACCCATTGGGGGCACCCACTTACCTAAAACCTCTACACTAGAAGCGCACCTTTGTTTTCTTTTTCTATGTAAAATGCTGTGCTATGGCAGGCTCTAGTAATGGAGTAACGATAACACTGATCAATGCTGTGCTATGGCAGGTTGTAGTAATGGAATAACGATAACACTGATCCATGCTGTGCTATGGCAGACTGTAGTAATGGAGCGCTGATATCACTGATCAATGCTGTTCTATGGCAGGCTGTAGTAATGGAGCGCTGATATCACTGATCAATGCTTTGCTATGGCAGGCTGTAGTAATGGAGCGCCGATAACACTGATCAATGCTGTTCTATGGCAGGCTGTAGTAATGGAGCGCTGATAAAACTGATCGATGCTGTTCTATGGCAGGCTGTAGTAATGGAGCGCTGATAACACTGATCAATGCTGTTCTATGGCAGGCTGTAGTAATGGAGCGCTGATAACACTGATCTATGCTGTGCTATGGCAGACTGTAGTAATGGAGCGCAGATAACACTGATCAATGCTGTTCTATGGCAGGCTGTAGTAATGGAGCGCTGATAACACTGATCGATGCTGTGCTATGGCAGACTGTAGTAATGGAGCGCTGATAACACTGATCAATGCTGTTCTATGGCAGGCTGTAGTAATGGAGCGCTGATAACACTGATCGATGCTGTGCTATGGCAGACTGCAGTAATGGAGCGCAGATAACCCTGATCAATGCTGTACTATGGCAGGCTGTAGTAATGGATTACAGATAATGCTGATCAGTGCTGTGCTGTGACATCAAGGGGATAGAATCCATGAAAACAGGACTTTTCCAGGCACTTCTCCTTGAGAAAATGACGGTCCAGACCACACGTGATGGATGTGCAGACAAGAACAGTCGAGTTTATTAGGTGCAGGTTTTGTCTGTACTTATTCAAGCGGTTTCGTAACGGTTATATTGTGCGTCCAACATATTGGAGTCCGCAGATGAATTCTAATAAATAAATGACGTAAGAGGCCTGGCAGGGAAGTCTGAATGTTACCTTGAATCTTTCACCAGTTCTGTTATAGTGATATTCCGTTACCCCATTTGTTATTTCGTTACAACAGAGGCCCCGCGTGTTCCTACATCTATATGAAGCTGCATCAAGGAACCATTTGGAAAAAAGGCTAATAAATTGCAAAGGGACAGGTTGGACTCCCTGCAGAGGAACCCCTGGTCCCGGAACAGATCAGGGACACAAAACATCATGAAAATAACGTCCAAAGACCAAGCAACCAAACAAAAGACGTAACACCCCATAGGATGCCACAGAACGCCGAAGAGGAACCAGGATTCCAAACTAAATCCTTTCTGAATATAAAATATAGATCCCCGCGAAAATGATCTGCAGAATCCGGACATGTCCAACACAAAAAGAAAATAACCCTCATACTGTTCTATCTGCATGCCAAAACCACTGGACTTCACTATGCAAGTCATTAAACTGACGTCAGGTCCATAGCCCCCAGTGGGCGTGGCCTCACTATTTTAAATGCGTGTTTAGTCATCTAATATTAAACTGATGTCAGGTCCGTAGCTCGCGTGGTATCACGATTTTAAATATGTTTAGTCATCTAACATTAAACTTACATCAGGTCCATAGCCCCGCCTTCAGGGGGCTTGGCCTCCCGATTTTTGGCGCCAAGAAAATCCTTTTAAACAAACACTTTTACTCCGCATGTATGTAAGCCTGGTTTTACCTGAGGAAGAGGCATGTGTAAGCCTCGAAACGCGTTGTGATTTGGTTTTAATAAGAAGATTATTATTTAAACCAACATCTGATTGGATTGCGCTCTCATTCCGTTGTTTTTTTCCTGCATCTCTTTGCAACACAAAAATAGTCCACCCCATTGATGTAAACCCCAAAACTCCAGAGAAATCAACATAGGGACTGGACAATGCAATGATAAGGAACACCCCCAACTCCCTATCCATCCAGGCGAGTCGGGACCTTACTGAAAAGTACATGTCTATGAATAGAAGATTAAGGAAGGACTCTGGGGAGGAAAAGCACCGCCTGGTATGTCCCAATCTACGAAAAGGACCTCTGACTCATTTCACTGACTTGGATTTCTCAATCACATCTCCCAGGGAACATCTCACCTGCAGCACAAATCGGGAAGATTTTATTATCATTGAAAACACCAAAAACACAGGCTGCTTAGTCCCCTTCCTAAATCCCAGCGGACATGGTCCCCAGAGCCACGAGGAAATACGGACCCTACAGAGTGAGGGAACCCGTCAGATCTGAAGACCATGTGCGTCCACTCAATGGAGAATGTATCCAGGACCCGTGGGAACTACCCCCTACCATAGAACAGTCCGCCCATTACAGGGGGAGTGTTTAGAGACCACCTCAAAGAAAACCACCAGGATCCCGGAAATGTTTCTTCCCCAAAGGAGCAAAAGAAAAATGGGAGAGGTCAAGAGAGAAGAGGAGGAAAGAGGAAAAAGAGACAAGGTACAAAGGTGACAGACGGGCCCGATGTGACAACGGATCAGGAATAAACCGGGAATGAAATATCACTACTCCCAAAGGATCATCATTCTGCCCATCTTACAAAGGAGAGGATTTCCAATTATTCCTCAATTTCAATAGATTTATGCAGAAATTAACCCTTAAAAGGTTCTTCAACACAACAACAGGTAGTAACAGAACGGGAACTACTGAGCAGGATATGGATAATGTGGAGCACCAACCTGTCAAACCGGAATCCACATCCTATCCATACCCAAGGACCACATACACAGGTTTAATGAACTAATCAATGAGGAAGCAAGCAATGAAATAAAACGAGGTGATCATGTGAATAACCTGACCCAAAAAGAGAAATCTGCCCTTAAATGGGCGCTCATTAAAACTAATGTTTGCTATTGCACTCCTTATGGTAAATAAAAAATATTTCTAGTATACTTTGGTTTAAAAAAAATGAAGTTTTCTCTGTTTAATTTGTGCTTAAAAAAGCTCCAGAGCATATTATCCCCCATCTCATACACAGACTTACAAAGGAAGTGCAGCCTGGAGTGCTGAGGGGGGGTGTGTCCAACCAACAGCATATGGCAGTTAAGTAAGAGAGGAGCAATGATTGGATGAGGCTGGACACACCCCCTCAGCACTTCAGGCTGATAATGTGCACTGGAGCTTTTTTAAGCAGAAATAAAACATAGAAAACTTCATTTTTTAAACAAAGTATATTAGAAATATTTTTTATTTACCATAAGGAGTGAAATAGCAAAAATAAGTTTTAATGAGAGTTACCCTTTAACCCCTTAAGGACCAGGCCATTTTACACCTTAGGATCAGAGCATTTTTTGCACATCTGACCACTGTCACTTTAAACAGTAATAACTCTGATGCTTTTACTTATCATTCTGATTCCGATATTTGTTTTTTTCGTGACATATTCTACTTTAACATAGTGGTAAAATTTTTTGGTAACTTGCATCCTTTCTTGGTGAAAAATCCCAAAATTTGATGAAAAAATTTTAAATTTTGCATTTTTCTAACTTTGAAGCTCTCTGCTTGTAAGGAAAATGGATATTCCCCCCAAAAAATTTTTTATTCACATATACAATATGTACTTTATCTTTGCATCATAAAATTGACAAGTTTTTACTTTTGGAAGACACCAGAGGCTTCAAAGATCAGCAGCAATTTTCACATTTTTCACAAAATTTTCAAACTCACTATTTTTCAGGGACCAGTTCAGTTTTGAAGTGGATTTGAAAGGTCTTCATATTAGAAATACCCCATAAATGACCCCATTATAAAAACTGCACCCCCAAAGTATTCAAAATGACATTCAGTAAGTGTTTTAACCCTTTAGGTGTTTCCCAGGAATAGCAGCAAAGTGAAGGAGAAAATTCAAAATCTTCATTTTTTACACTCGCATGTTCTTGTAGACCCAATTTTTACAAGGGGTAAAAAGAGAAATTTATACTTATATTTGTAGCCCAATTTCTCTCGAGTAAGCACATACCTCATATGTCTATGTAAAGTGTTCGGCGGGCGCAGTAGAGGGCTCAGAAGGGAAGGAATGACAAATGTTTTTTGGGGGGCATGTCACCTTTAGGAAGCCCCTATGGTGCCAGAACAGCAAAAAAATACCCCCCAAAATTTGAAGCCCAATTTCTCCCGATTCAGAAAACACGCCATATGGGGGTGAAAAGTGCTCTGTTGGCGCACTACAGGTCTCAGAAGAGAAGGAGTCACATTTGGCTTTTTGAAAGCAAATTTTGCTCTGGGGGCATTTAGGAAGCCCCTATGGTGCCAGAACAGGAAAAGAAAAAAAAAACACATGGCATACCATTTTGGAAACTAGACCCCTCGGGGAACGTAAAAAGGAATAAAGTGAACCTTAATACCCCTCAGGTGTTTCACGACTTTTGCATATGTAAAAAAAATATAATAATTTTTACCTAAAATGCTTGGTTTCCCAAAAATTTTAAATTTTTAAAAAGGGTAATAGCAGAAAACACCCCCCAAAATTTGTAACACAATTCCTCCCGAGTACGGCGATACCCCATATGTGACCCTAAACTGTTGCCTTGAAATACGACAGGGCTCCAAAGTGAGACCGCCATGCATATTTGAGGACTAAATTAGGGACTTGCATAGGGGTGGACATAGGGGTATTCTACACCAGTGATTCCCAAACAGGGTGCCTCCAGCTGTTGTAAATCTCCCAGCATGCCTGGACAGTCAGTGGCTGTCTGGCAATACTGGGAGTAGTTATTTTGCAACAGCTGGAGGCTCCGTTTTGGAAACAGTGGCGTACCAGATGTTTTTCATTTTTATTGGGGAGGGGGGCTGTGTAGGGGTATGTGTATATATAGTATTTTTTACTTTTTATATTTTGTGTTAGTGTAGTGTAGTGTTTTTAGGGTACAGTCACACGGGCGGGGGTTCACAGTAGTTTCTCGCTGGCAGTTTGAGCTGCGGCAGAAAATTTGCCGCAGCTCAAACTTGCAGCCGGATACTTACTGTAAACCTCCGCCCATGTGAGTGTACCCTGTACATTCACATTGGGGGGGGGGGGGGGACATCCAGCTGTTGCAAAACTACAACTCCCAGCATGTACGGTCTATCAGTGCATGCTAGGAGTTGCAGTTTTGCAACAGCAAGAGGCATACTACTTTGGCTGGGAATGCTGGGGATTGTAGTTATGCAACAGCTGGAGACACACTGGTTTGCTACTTAACTCAGTGTTTCACAACCAGTGTGCCTCCAGCTGTTGCAAAACTACAACTCCCAGCATGTCCGGTGCATGCTGGGAGTTGTAGTTTGCAACAGCTGGAGGCACACCGGTCGTGAAACACTGAGTTAAGTAAAAAAAAAAAACTCTGTGTTTCACAACCAGTGTGCCTTCAGCTGTTGCAAAAATACAACTCTCAGCAGTCACCGACAGCCAACGGGCATGCTGAGAGTTGTAGTTATGCAACCAGCAGATGCACCACTACAACTCCCAGCATGCACTTTAGCTGATTGTGCAAGCTGGGAGTTGTAGTTATACAACAGCTGAAGGTACACTTTTCCATAGAAAAAATGTGCCTCCAGCCGTTGCAAAACTATAAGTCCCAGCATGCCCATAAGGGAATGCTGGGAGCTGTGGTGGTCTGCCTCCTGCTGTTGCATAACTACAGCTCCCAGCATGCCCTTTTTGCATGCTGGGAGTTGTTGCTAAGCAAGAGCAGGAGGCTGTCACTCACGTCCAACTGTTGATCCACGCTACAGGTCAGTCCCTCGCCGCCGCTCCTGGGGCCCCGATCCCAACAGGGATGCCGGGGATCGGGGTCCCCAGCTGCCGGGGTCCTCTTCCCGCAGCCGATCATGTCCTCCGGAAGAGGGGCAGAGTGGGTTGCGGGAGTGACACCCGCAGCAGGTGCCCTGATTGGTCGGCCGGTAAACAGGCCGACGAATCAAGGCGATCGTGAGGTGGCACCAGTGCCACCTCACCCCTGCTGGCTATGGCTGTTCAGCCAGTAATTCCGGGTCACCGGGTCACTGAAGACCAGATTGACCCGGAATCCGCCGCAGATCACTGGGCTGAATTGTCCAGCGATCTGCGGCCATCGCCGACATGGGGGGTCACCATGACCCCGCTGGGCGATATGCCGCGATGCCTGCTGAACGATTTCAGCAGGCATCGGGCACCGGCTCCGCTCCAGATGGTTGCGGGGGGCCGGGAAAGCACATGAAGTTCTCATACGTCATGTGTCCTTAAGGGGTTAAGAGCCTGAAGAATAACCAGAACATCGTTATCCGATCCGCAGATAAATGTGGGGGAGTCGTGGTCCTTGATCATGAATACAGTGACCCCCCCCCTCGCCCTACGATGGCCCCGACATACGATCATTTCAGCATACGATCCCTCTCAGAGGCAGCATCACCATATGATGCTTTTGTCTGTCGGGGCCATCGCATAAACGGCTATCCCTCAGCGCAGACTGCTTCAGCTGACACCGGATAGCCGTTTACGCTGACGATCACTTACCTGTCCTCGGGGCTCTGTCGCGTCCTCTTCGGGATCCTCTGCATCGTCGGCGCTCTCCATCATAATCATCACGTCGCGTCATCCAATAGGAGTGGAGTGTGTAGCAACGTGATGGCGGCGACGGAGAGCGCAGATGCCGGGGAAGCAGAGGCCTTGTCGGAGCATCGGGGACACCCCAGGGATGCGGCAACAGCGATGGACGGCAACATCCAGGGCAGCGGTAACGAGCAGTGACGGTCCGGAGCGGCGGAGACAGGTGAGTACAACTTCCTCTAACAGTGGTCTCCAACCTGCGGACCTCCAGATGTTGCCGTTGGCTGTCCGGGCATGCTGGGTGTTGTAGTATTGCAACATCTGGAGGTCGGCAGGTTGTAGACCACTGTCCTATACTTTACATTGCACGGATCCCTCAATATATGATGGTTTCAACAAACGATGGTCCATTTGGAACGGATTACCATCGTATGTTGAGGGACCACTGTACTACAAAAAGGAAGAGGACAATATTCTGTCTGACAAGCAATTCTACAAACGAATTCTGGAGGATTCATTCAGGAAGACGCATAATGAATACCAAGCCACGATTGCCACAGGAATAGAAGATGGAAGAATGGATAGAAATGAACAGAAGTTTCTACTCTACAACAACAGCAAGAAACCGTATTAAAATCCATAAATCCATCAGTCACCCGCCAGGCTGCCATTTAGTAACCTGTCCCATTATATTGATCTATACCTACAAGAATACGTCATAGAACTACCCAGGTATCTCAGAGATTCCACACAACTAATTGAACATCTACTTACATGTAAATGGGACACCTGTGACGTGACCGCGCTATATATACCAACATCAAACACGAAATTGGGATCGAATGTGTCAAGAAATATCTCACAAATGGTGATAACCTTGCGGAACCTCAAAGGGATTTTCTTACTAAATGGCCTCAAATTCATTTTAGAAAATAATTATTTCCTATACCATAAATATATTTATCACCAACAGAAAGGAACCGCTATGGGGTTCAAAGTGGCCCCATCCTATGCAAATCTGTTCAAGTGAACACATCAAGAATGACCCCGAATTTTCATCACATATAATCCTCTACCATCAATATATTGACAATCTTTTCTTTCTTTTGAGAGGGTCGAAGGAGTCTATAGCCAAATTCAATGAGAGGATCAATATGAACAATTGGGGAATGAAATGAGATGAGTGAAGAACAGGTTAATTTCCTTGATCTTAATATCACACATGACAGATCTATGTTTATTACATCTACATATATTAAAGCAGTAGACGTTAATAGCTACTTAGAATACAACAGCGCGCGCTATAAACCTTGGTTAAGAAATTTATCCTAAGGGGAAAATAAGCGCGTGCGCAAAAACTGCACGAATGATGTCACTTCCAAAAGACAAGCTGGAATCTTGGCAATCAGCTTTAGAGAATATAATCACCAGCTGACCATTACCAGTGAAAGAGGTGCCTAAAAATTACTTTTTATTTCCATTCTTAAAATTAATAAAAGCAACATATATGTGAATATTGTGCTTGTATTATGTCAGAAAGTACCAAAATAAGGAAAAGAGAGCTGTTAAGATATATCAAGGGAGTGCTATATTGCTGAGACATAAGCACCTCCCCTTCTTTTATTTGAGTATGATAGTTACAACTCAAATAATAGGAATTACTCCCTTAGTCATCCATTACTGGTGACTAGTTCACCCAACGCGTTTCTGTCGCCTATTTAAACGACGTCATCAGGGGAGTTAAACAGAACATCAAGAGTTACTTAAAAATAATATATATGCCAGAGTCCAATGACCCATCAGACAGTCAGAGATTATTTATAATTCTTCTCCACTACTGCCACATATGCTCTCAATACAGGGGATATGATAAACCAAATGGGTATGCCCCTTTAAGAATTGAAGTCCTCAGCCAGCGGGGGTTTAACCTGCAAAAGATAAAAAATAACAGCCAACAAGACGTGCAGCAATCATGTATATGTGTCCCCTTCCAGGTTTTATCATCAGCACAGTTTTGCTCACTCACTTATAACTAGTGTTGAGCGGCATAGGCCATATTCGAATTCGCGAATATTCGCGAATATATGGACGAATATTCGTCATATATTCGCGAATATTCGCATATTCGTTATATTCCCGTTTTATTTTCGCGTATGCGAAAATACGCACATGCGAAAATTAGCATATGTGGAAATTCGCATATGCGAAAATTAGCATATGCTAATTTTCGCATATGCGAATTTTCACACGCCAGTCTCACACAGTAGTATTACAGCCTTCTTTACACCACACAAGCTGGAAGCAGAGAGGGGTGATCACTGTGATGTGTACTGTGAAGAAAAAAAAAACAACAAAAAAACGAATATTCGTAATTACGAATATATGGCGCTATATTCGCGAAATTCGCGAATTCGCGAATATACGATATTCGCGAATAATATTCGAATTGCGAATATTCGCGAGCAACACTACTTATAACCCTCCAGCTGGTATCCCTGCAAAACAAAAACCATATCCCTTCTCAGTATTCAAATCCTCGGAGAAGTTCCTGCAGAGAAACAAACTCAAAACTAAAGTTACTTACAGTTCTGAGTCTTCATATAAAATATGTCGGCAGCGCGCACTCTCGCAGTGGCGAAGAGACCGGCTGACTTCCAGCCCAGCGCGCTGCCGGGGAAGACGGCGTCTGACATCTTATGCAGCGGGACCGCTACGTCACATCCGATGCACCCGCCCTGCTTCCCTAGGCGACGCGTCCCTGTGCATAGTAACCAGCACACGCCGGGCGTGTATTAACTATTAGCGGTCCATGCAGAAGGTCAGTCGATATATTAGTCTGGTCAATTAGATATGTTTATTGGCTTCTAGGTATTATTATGGAGAAACTGATAGGTCTAACAGTCAAAATACTTATTGTGCAACATTTAAGTTGAAATCAAGAAAAATACAAATGCTGCCCGCAGAAAATTTAGAAACTATTTTTATATGTATATATATATATATATACACATGTATACACATACACATATATATACACACACACACATATATATACTTATACCTTAGATGGTACAGGAACAATCCATAGATAGATATGTATAGTTAAGGGTGGATTATAAGGTTAGAGTAGCTAATGCACAGGACCTGATTGACATATATATGTATATATATGGACAATTCAATGGAGGTGATATACATATACATATAGACCAATACGCATATGTATAAATAAAAAGGTGCAAACATTATTTCAGGGTGGAATTGTTACCGGGCAATACATCCCTATTTAGGGAGATGAATAATATACATCGGGGCCCTAGGTGAACATTATTAACGCCCTAATATACCCTATCAGATGATCCCTATTCCTAGGTGGCTTCATCCATAAGGGATGGCCCCGCTCTGGAACCTTCTATATGCCCTAGACAACCCTAACTTACCTGTTGGAGGTCTATCTCATAAGGCCCACTAGGGTCTTCCCTGTCTGCCTATATCCTCCAACCAAATCTCACCCCAACAATAATCATGCACCTATAGAAAACACGAGAAGTTAAGTTGTTCATTTAGTCCAGGCGGAGTATATGTTTTAAGCTTATAAATCCACTTGCACTCCTTTTGGAGTAGCAAGCGGTCAAGATCCCCCCCCCCCCCTAGGAGACCGGGGTATAACTTCAATGCCTCTAAACCTTATGCTGTATAACCGATCCCTATGGAACTTCATCATATGCCTTGCTATTGTAGTGTCTCTCTGATTTCGAATATCCCCTATATGCTCCAGGAATCTTTTACGCAATTCCCGTATGGTTTTTCCTACGTAATACCTGGGACACGGGCAGTAGGCAATATAGATCACTGTTTTTGAACTGCAATTAATGAACAGTTTAATTTTTAGATTATCACCTCTCGTGTCATCCATCACTCTCCAAGACTTGTCCACATATTGACACGCCCTACAATGGCCGCATTTATAGCAGCCCGAGGGCTGTGTGTAATCACTCAACTAGGTTCTGTTAGCCACCCTTTCTGGAGTCAGGTGACTCCTCACCACTCTATCTCCTATAGATTGTCCTTTTCGATATGTGACTAAAGGTCTGTCACTTAACACCTCCTGATCTCATCCGCCATGTTATCATAGGTCCCTATGATACGCAATTGATTATAGCTGTCTGTCTTTGTACAGGGGATCAGTAATGCATTACGTGGGGTCTGTAAGGCATGTTTATAGGCTCGTCTAAGTACGTAGTCGGGATACCCTCGATTTCTAAATCTATTTCTTAAATCCATGGCTTCTCTTTTGAAGGTCTGTAGATTAGAACAGTTTCTTCTTAACTGAAGGTACTGTCCTTTCGGGATTCCTCGTTTCAGTGACCCAGGATGACAACTCTGCCAGCCCAGCAGGCTGTTAGTCGCTGTTTGTTTTCTATATATGGTAGTCTGCAGGTCTCCCTTCTCATCTTTATAGATTTTTATGTCCAGGAAGGCTATCTCTCGACTCTGTACCTCAAAGGTAAAATGTAGGCCCAGTTGATTGTTATTAAGAGACCCCACAAGTTCCTTAAATTCTTCAGCCGTACCCTTCCACACAACAAAAATGTCGTCTATAAATCTGGACCATAGTAATGCTTGATCACAAAATTTTTCTCTTTCGTTGGTGAATACGTGGGTGGCCTCCCACCAACCCAGGAGTATGTTGGCGTATGTGGGGGCACAAGGGCTCCCCATGGCCGTACCCCTGAGTTGGTGGTACACCCAGCCATCGAAGAGAAAGTAATTGTGTGTTAATACAAAGTTCATTAGGTCAAGAATGAACTCATTGTGTTTCTGTAAGAAGCCCCCTCTAAACGACAAATAATATGATACAGCTTGTAGCCCCACATTATGCGGGATCGAGGAGTACAAAGCCTCGACATCCACACTGGCAAGGATAGTATCCTCATTCAGGTTCAATCCTTCAATTTTATTCAAAAGGTCCATAGTGTCCCTCAAGTAAGAGGGTAATGATAGTACAAATTGTCGTAAAACCTGATCCACATAGATCCCCACGTTTTGTAACAAACTCCCTATTCCTGCCACTATGGGGAGTGGTCCCCTTATGTATTTTAGGGAGAGAGTAAAATGTGGGGATCACGGGGGTTCTAGGTGTGAGAAACATAAATTCATTCTTGTCCAGCAATTTGTTATCAAGTGCAGGTTTCAGGATTCCCATTAGTTCCTGTTGGTATCTAGATGTAGGATCACAGTCAAGTATTTCATAAGTGTCTTTATCACGTAGTAATTTATTACACATATCAATATATTGGGACCGATTTAATATTATTATATTTCCTCCCTTGTCAGATGGTTTTATAATTATGTTAGAATTCTGACTCAATTCTGCAAGGGCTTGTCTTTCGTCCCTTGTGATGTTATCCATTCTATGTTTAATTCCAGAAAGATTTTCCAGATCCTTAAGTACCAGGTCCAGAAACACATCCACAACTGATGTATCAGACAAAGGAGGAAACGTTCTATTTTTAAGTTTACAATTTGAAAATGGAGCTACGGTACTATCCCTTTCACTTTCCTATAATAGGGCCTCCAGATCCCTGGTGGTCCTTAAATCTTCAGCTGTCATCCCCAGTTCTTGGCACAGCTTTTTATCCTGTAATTTATGAAATTTGTGCCACTTGAGCTTTCTGGCATACAGGTGGAGGTCCTTAGTCCATTCAAAGGAGTCAAATCTAGTGGTTGGTACGAATGACAACCCTCTTTCCAGGACCGCCACCTGTATATCAGAAATGCTGAAGTTAGAGAGATTGATCACCTGTAATTTATCCTCAGATTTTAGGTTCTGCCGGGATTCTGACCCTTCTTTTGGCGTAATTGGTATGGAAGCGCTTGATCCCCCTCTAAAAAAGAGGGCACAGAAGAAGAGGGCAATCCACATGTTGATGGGGATCTGGATTGACTAGGTCCCTGTGTTCTACCCTGTCCACGTCCACGTTCCCCCCCCCCCCCCCCCCCTGGGTCTACTGTTCCTATAATTACCACCTCCTCTGCCTCTCTTGTTGTATTGCCTATCTGAATCTGATTGATCTGCTTCTTAGGATGATATTTCTGTCTCTATCTCTCTAGCAGGTGGGTGTGTAAGTACCGTATAAGCTCTATTCTCCTTAAAGTCCTGAATGTCCCGAATAAATTGACTGTGTTTTTCTTTCCTTAACCTGATAGTTAAATCATTCAATAGTTGCCTGTAGTTGTGTTTCTTTAATAGAGAAATCGGTTTCAGTTTTAAATTTAAGGGCCAGTTCTCTTTGTTCTTCCAACTTTAAAGTGGCCTTCTCTAAATGAACCTTCTCCTCCTCAAGTAATATCTGAATGAACCTGAGTGAACAGGAGGTCGCTTCTATCTGCCACTTAGATAATACTGCCTGTGTCCTGAGTCTAGTTGAGGGAAGTACAGGTACCCTTAAACCTCTAGGAACAATTTTGTTCTTGAGGTAGTTTTCAAATGCCTGTACCTCCCAGAATGATGTTATATAATTTTTATAACAATATGTAAGTTCTCTAAAAGCTGTTTTTAGAGAAGGCGTATATCGAGGTTGTGCAAATTCCTGCTCAGAGAAAATCTGCTTTGCTTCTGTAAGCCAATTCTCCACATTGATCACTTCATTAAGAAAGCCAGCCATATCTCAAATGATATAATCCTATTGTACACAACAGGTATGGTCCTGTACACGACCGAAATATTCATAAATCCTCTTTGCAACAAAACAATATAATCACCAGCTGACCATTACCAGTGAAAGAGGTGCCTAAAAATTACCTTTTATTTCCATTCTTAAAATTAATAAAAGCAACATATATGTGAATATTGTGCTTGTATTATTTCAGAAAGTACCAAAATAAGGAAAAGAGAGCTGTTAAGATATATCAAGGGAGTGCTATATTGCTGAGACATAAGCACCTCCCCTTCTTTTATTTGAGTATGATAGTTACAACTCAAATAATAGGAATTACTCCCTTAGTCATCCATTACTGGTGACTAGTTCACCCAACGCGTTTCTGTCGCCTATTTAAACGACGTCATCAGGGGAGTTAAACAGAACATCAAGAGTTACTTAAAAATAATATATATGCCAGAGTCCAATGACCCATCAGACAGTCAGAGATTATTTATAATTCTTCTCCACTACTGCCACATATGCTCTCAATACAGGGGATATGATAAACCAAATGGGTATGCCCCTTTAAGAATTGAAGTCCTCAGCCAGCGGGGGTTTAACCTGCAAAAGATAAAAAATAACAGCCAACAAGACGTGCAGCAATCATGTATATGTGTCCCCTTCCAGGTTTTATCATCAGCACAGTTTTGCTCACTCACTTATAACCCTCCAGCTGGTATCCCTGCAAAACAAAAACCATATCCCTTCTCAGTATTCAAATCCTCGGAGAATCCAATCAGGTTTAGAGATAAGAACTATCCAGAGTCCATTATTAAAGATGCCTACAAAAAAGTAAAAACTAGGACCCGACAGGATTGTCTGTACCCAGACCCAGTAAAAACAGGGGTTCCATTAAATATGGAGACAACCAGCGCCCGGAATATCGACTTCATCACCACTAAATGTGACCACTTGAAAGAAATCAAACAAATCCTACGTGAGCGCTGGCATAACCTTCAGATCGAAGACCTGCGAATCAACCGAAGGTCACCTACCGCCGGGCCCCCTCCTTAAAAACATTTTGGCCCCAGTGTTATTAAACAACATAAAACTCTCAATATGAGCCCAGCTCACCAGCAGCTTCATATAGACAAGAGGGGCCGATGTTGTAACGAAATAAACAATAACAGAATAACGGAATATCACTATAACAGAACTGGGGAAAGATTCAACGTAACATTCAGACTTACCTGCCAGGCCTCTTACGTCATTTATTTATTAGAATTCCTCTGCGGACTCCAATATGTTGGACGCACAATACAACCGTTACGAAACCGCTTGAATAAGTACAGACAAAACCTGCACCTAATAAACTCTTTGTCTGCACATCCATCACGTGTGGTCTGGACCGTCATTTACTCGAGGAGAAGCGTCTGGAAAAGTCCTGTTTTCATGGATTCTACCCAATACTGAAGTGACCTTGAGGCCAGCTGACCTCCAACGTCATCACGATCCTAAATGCACATCACGGTGTTGTGCCCGCAGCACAACAAATTCTGGTAAGCAGACTACACACCCATTGGGGGCACCCACTTACCTAAAACCTCTACACTAGAAGCGCACCTTTGTTTTCTTTTTCTATGTAAAATGCTGTGCTATAGCAGGCTGTAGTAATGGAGTAACGATAACACTGATCAATGCTGTTCTATGGCAGGCTGTAGTAATGGAGTAACGATAACACTGATCAATGCTGTTCTATGGCAGACTGTAGTAATGGAATAACGATAACACTGATCCATGCTGTGCTATGGCAGGCTGTAGTAATAGAGCGCCGATAACACTGATCAATGCTGTTCTATGGCAGGCTGTAGTAATGGAGTAACGATAACACTGATCAATGCTGTTCTATGGCAGGCTGTAATATGGAGCGCTGATAACACTGATCAATGCTGTTCTATGGCAGGCTGTAATATGGAGCGCTGATAACACTGATCAATGCTGTTCTATGGCAGGCTGTAGTAATGGAGCGCCGATAACACTGATCAATGCTGTGCTATGGCAGACTGTAGTAATGGAGCACTGATTACATTGATCAATGCTGTGCTATGGCAGACTGTAGTAATGGAGCACTGATTACATTGATCAATGCTGTGCTATGGCAGACTGTAGTAATGGAGCACTGATTACATTGATCAATGCTGTGCTATGGCAGACTGTAGTAATGGAGCACTGATTACATTGATCAATGCTGTGCTATGGCAGGCTGAAGTAATGGAGCACTGATTACATTGATCAATGCTCTGCTATGGCAGGCTGTAGTAATGGAGCACGGATTACATTGATCAATGCTGTTCTATGGCAGGCTGTAGTAATGGAGCACTGATAACATTGATCAATGCTGTGCTATGGCAGGCTGTAGTATTGGAGCACTGATTACATTGATCAATGCTCTGCTATGGCAGGCTGTAGTAATGGAGCACTGATTACATTGATCAATGCTGTGCTATGGCAGGCTGTAGTAATGGAGCACTGATAACATTGATCAATGCTGTGCTATGGCAGGCTGTAGTAATGGAGCACTGATAACATTGATCAATGCTGTGCTATGGCAGACTGTAGTAATGGAGCACTGATTACATTGATCAATGCTGTGCTATGGCAGGCTGAAGTAATGGAGCACTGATTACATTGATCAATGCTCTGCTATGGCAGGCTGTAGTAATGGAGCACTGATTACATTGATCAATGCTGTTCTATGGCAGGCTGTAGTAATGGAGCACTGATAACATTGATCAATGCTGTTCTATGGCAGGCTGTAGTAATGGAGCACTGATAACATTGATCAATGCTGTGCTATGGCAGGCTGTAGTATTGGAGCACTGATTACATTGATCAATGCTCTGCTATGGCAGGCTGTAGTAATGGAGCACTGATTACATTGATCAATGCTGTGCTATGGCAGGCTGTATAAGCAGAGAGCATGTTATTTTCTTATTACAGAAGTGACCACATGTTTAAGCATCTAATGGGAAAACTAAGACAAGAAGAAAAAATATTTGATGCCATTCAATATGGGGAGGGTAGTTGGTGAGTTTCCCAGAACAGTGCCCCCCCCCCCTGTCCTCAGGTTATGTGTGGAATTACAACTTGGCTCCATTTATGTCCATGGAACTGAGCTGTAACACAACACACAACCTGATTCTTTTAAGAATTGCGTCTCCAAGGAGATGGCATCCGCACTGAGACTTGACTCCTGTCACTGCTGTCATCTTCCCTCCAGCTGCACCTCCTGTCACTGCTGTTATCTTCCCTCCAGCTGCACCTCCTGTCAACCCTTCTCCTGTTGCATCTGCTGTCACTGCTGTCATCCTCCCTTTTATTGCCCCTCCTCTCTTCCTCTCCCCTGCTGCACCTCCTGTCATTGCTGTCACCTTCCCTCTTGCAGCACCTCCTGTCATTGCTGTCAACTTCCCTCCTGCAGCACCTCCTGTCATTGCTGTCACCTTTCCTCCTGCAGCACCTCCTGTCATTGCTGTCACCTTCCCTCCTGCAGCACCTCCTGTCATTGCTGTCACCTTCCCTCTTGCAGCACCTCCTGTCATTGCTGTCACCTTCCCTCCTGCAGCACCTCCTGTCATTGCTGTCACTGACGGCTGAGATAGGCGTGGTACAAGGGATTAGGCAAGAGCAAGGTCGGACATATCAGAAGGTCAGGGCAGGCAGCAAGGATCGTAGTCAGGGGCAACGGCAGAAGGTCTGGAACACAGGCTTGGGACACACAAGGAAACGCTTTCACTGGCACAATGGCAACAAGATCCGGCAATACAGGGAAGGGAAAGTGAGGTAATATAGGCTAGGGCACAGGTGAATGCACTAATTGGGCCAGGCGCCAATCAGAGGCGCACTGGCCCTTTAAATCGCAGAGAGCCGGCGCGCGCGTGCCCTAGGGAGCGGGGCCGCGCGCCGGGACTGGATAGATGGAGGACTGATTGGGTGAGAAGACTGGGGTGCGGACCGCGAGCGGGCGCGTCCCGCATCACGGGTCGCATCCCCGCCAGAGACACTTACGCAGTGCTCCCGGTCAGCAGGTCTGACTGGGGCGCTGCGACAAGGTGAACGCTGCGAGCGCTCCGGGGAGGAGCGGGGACCTGGAACAATCGGCGTAACAGTACCCCCCCCCCCCTTGGGTCTCCCCCTCTTTTTGGGACCCGAGAACTTGTGAATGAACTCCTTGTCGAGGATGTTATCCTCGGGTTCCCAAGACCTCTCCTCAGGTCCACAATTTTCCCAATCTACGAGAATTTCTTTTCACCTCTGACTGTCTTAGAAGCGAGAATTTCTTTAACAGAGAAGACATCGGAGGAGCCAGAGACAGGAGCTGGAGCGACAACCTTGGGAGAGAAGCGGTTAAGGACAAGCGGTTTAAGAAGAGAAACATGAAAAGCATTAGGAATACGGAGAGAAGGAGGAAGAAGGAGTTTGTAGGAGACAGGATTGATTTGACTCTTGATTTTAAAGGGACCAAGAAAACGTGGTCCCAGCTTATAACTGGGGACACGGAAGCGGATATACTTGGCGGAGAGCCACACTTTGTCCCCAGGAGCAAAGACAGGAGGAGTTCTTCTCTTTTTGTCGGCATGCTTCTTCATCCGGGACGAGGCCTGTAGGAGGGACTTTTGAGTTTCCTTCCAGATGATGGAGAAGTCCCGGGTAACTTCATCAACAGCGGGCAAACCAGAAGGCGTGGGAATGGGGAGGGTGAGGGCAGAGGGTGAGGGCCGTACACCACAAAGAACGGGGATTTGGCGGAGGATTCAGAGTCCTTGAAATTGTACGAGAATTCAGCCCAGGGTAGAAGATCAACCCAATCGTCCTGGCGGGAGGAAACAAAATGTCGCAAATAGTCACCAAGGATCTGGTTAACTCTCTCTACTTGCCCATTGGATTGGGGATGATAGGAGGACGAGAAATTTAATTTGATTTTTAATTGATTACAGAGAGCTTTCCAAAATTTCGATCCAAATTCTATCCGAGACGATATGCGTGGGAAGCCCGTGAAGGCGAAAAATGTGCACAAAAAATTGCTTCGCCAACTGTGGCGTTGAAGGAAGACCTGGAAGTGGAATAAAATGTGCCATCTTGGAGAAACGATCAACGACCACCCAAATGACTGTGTTGCCATGGGATAAAGGCAGGTCCGTAATAAAATCCATGGCAATTTGAGACCATGGTAGCTCAGGAACAGGCAAAGGATGAAGAAGTCCAGCAGGCTTCTGGCGAGGAGTCTTGTCCCGGGCACAAACTGTACAGGCCCGAACAAAATCAGCGACATCTGCCTCCAGGGTAGGCCACCAATATAAACGAGAGATGAGTTGGATGGACTTTTTGACGCCAGCATGGCTGGCGAGGTGCGAGGAGTGTCCCCACTTGAGGATCTTGAGGCGCTGGCGTGGAAGAACGAAAGTCTTTCCAGGAGGAGTTTGTCTGATAGAAGCTGGAGCAGAGGAGATCAGACACTCAGGAGGTACAATGTGTTGCAGGGGGGCTTCCGATTCGGAAGCATCAGAGGAACGTGAAAGGGCGTCAGCCCTGATGTTTTTTTCAGCAGGACGAAAATGAATCTCGAAGTTAAAACGGGCAAAAAACAACGACCACCTAGCCTGGCGTGGCTTCAGACGTTGAGCAGACTGGAGATACGAGAGATTCTTGTGGTATGTGTAGATGACAATCGGGGTTTGGAACCCTCCAGCAGGTGCCTCCATTCTTCGAGAGCTAGTTTAATGGCCAGAAGTTCACGATCACCAATCCGCCGGAGAGAAGGTTTTAGAAAAGAAACCACAAGTAATGTTATGTCCGGTAGAGTTTTTTTGTAGAAGTACGGCTCCGGCTTCGTACGATGAGGCGTCCACTTCCAGCAAGAAGGGTTTAGATGGATCAGGTCTGGAGAGTACGGGAGCAGAAGCGAAGGCAGTTTTGAGGCGATTGCATGCCACATCCGCTTGGGGAGGTCAGGACTTAGGGTTGGCATTCTTCCTGGTTAGGGCCACAATCGGAGCAAAATGGTGGAAAAATGCGGAATAAACTGTCGGCAGTAATTGGCAAATCCCAAGAAGCGTTGGATAGCTCTGGATAGTCTCTGGAGCACTAGGCGGACATGGCGGCGGTGTTCTTCGAGACTAGAGGAAAAAATCTAAATGTCGTCCAGGTAAACCACAACACAGGTATATAACAAATCCCGAAATATTTCATTCACGAAGTCCTGGAAGACAGCGGGGGCATTGCAGAGCCCAAAGGGCATAACCAGATATTCAAAATGTCCGTCTCTGGTATTAAATGCGGTCTTCCACTCATCCCCTTTTCTGATGCGAATGAGATTATATGCGCCTCTTAAGTCCAATTTGGTAAAGATGTTAGCGCCACGAAGGCGGTCAAAGAGTTTTTGATAGTGATTTTATTTAAACCGCGATAATCAATGCACGGCCGTAAGGAACCGTCTTTTTTTGAGACAAAGAAGAACCCCGCTCCGGCAGGGGATGAAGACTTGCGGATGAATCCCCTCTTTAAATTTTCTTTGATGTAGTCTGACATGGCTTGAGTCTCAGGAGCGGACAGAGGATAGATCCTGCCTCGGGGTGGAGTAGTACCAGGAAGGAGGTCAATAGGCCAGTCATAAGGCCTGTGAGGTGGCATAGTCTCTGCTTGTTTTTTTGCAAAAAACATCGGCATAGTCCTGATAGGCCTTGGGAAGACCTGGTATAGGAGGAACCACAGGGGTTTGACTGACGGAGCCGGGAGCAGATGTGAGGCATTTTTTGAGGCAAGAAGAACCCCAGCTCTTGATCTCCCCGGTGGTCCAGTCAAGGGTTGGGGAATGACGTTGGAGTCAAGGCAGTCCGAGGAGAATTTCAGAAGTGCAGTTGGGGAGGACCAGAAATTCAATTTTTTCGTGATGTAGTCCAATGCACATTAACAGGGGTTCTGTGCGGTAACGCACAGTACAGTCCAATTTTTCTCCATTAACTGAATAGATGTAAAGTGGTCTGACGAGACTGGTCACTCGGATGTTGAACCTATTAACGAAAGAGGCCAAAATAAAATTTCCTGCAGAACCGGAGTCCAAGAAGGCCACAGCTGAGAAGGAGGAGTTAGCAGAAGGAGAAATCCGAACAGGCACAGTGAGACGTGGAGAAGCAGAGTTCACACCTAGAGCTGTCTCACCTTTGTGCGGGATCGGAGTGCGTCCTTCCTGACGCGGAGGACGGATGTGACAATCCTTCAGGAAGTGTTCGGTACTGGCACAGTACAGGCATAGGTTCTCATTGCGGCGGCGAGTCCTCTCTTGTAGGGTCAGGCGAGACCGGTCTACTTGCATAGCCTCCACGGCAGAAGGCACAGGAACAGATTGCAGCGGACCAGAGAAGAGAGGAGCCGGGGAGAGAAATCGCCTGGTGCGAACAAAGTCCATATCCTGACGGAGCTCCTGACGCCTTTCGGAAAAACGCATGTCAATGCGGGTGGCCAAATGGATAAGTTCATGCAGGTTGGCAGGAATTTCTCGTGCAGCCAGTACATCTTTGATGTTACTGGATAGGCCTTTTTTGAAGGTCGAGCAGAGGGCCTCATTGTTCCAAGATAATTCAGAGACGAGGGTACGAAATTGGATGGCGTATTCGCCGACAGAAGAATTTCCTTGGACAAGGTTCAACAAGGCAGTCTCGGCAGAAGAGGCTCGGGCTGGTTTCTCGAAGACACTACGAACCTCAGCGAAGAAGGACTGGACAGTGGCAGTGACAGGATCATTGCGGTCCCAGAGCGGTGTGGCCCATGACAAGGCCTTCCCAGACAGGAGACTGACCACGAAAGCCACCTTAGACCGTTCTGTGGGAAATTGGTCCGAGATCATCTCCAAGTGCAGGGAACATTGCGAGAGAAAACCACGGCAGAGTCTAGAGTCCCCATCAAATTTGTCCGGCAGAGACAAGCGGAGGCTGGAAGCGGCCACTCGCTGCGGAGGAAGTGCAGGAGCTGGCGGAGGAGATGGTTGCTGAAGCTGTGGCAAAAGTTGTTGCAGCATAACTGTCAGTTGGGACAGCTGATGTCCTTGTTGCGCTATCTGTTGAGACTGCTGGGTGACCACCGTGGTAAGGTCAGCGACAACTGGCAGCGGGACCTCAGCGGGATCCATGGCCGTATCTACTGTCAGGATCCGGGTACTGTGAGGATGCTGGTGGTGGATCCTCTGTGTCAGTGGGGTGATGACGTGGGCCGTACCAGGGGAACGGAGTCTAAGGGGTTACTGGTTTTCACCAGAGCCCGCCGCAAAGCGGGATGGACTTGCTGCGGCAGGTGACCCCCAGGTCATTCCACCAGATAGCGACTCAACCCCGACTGACGGCTGAGATAGGCGCGGTACAAGGGATTAGGCAAGAGCAAGGTCAGACGTAGCAGAAGATCAGGGCAGGCAGCAAGGATCGTAGTCAGGGGCAACAGCAGGACGTCTGGAACACTGGCTTGGGACATACAAGGAAACGCTTTCACTGGCCCAATGGCAACAAGATCCGGCGATGCTGGGAAGGGGAAGTGAGGTAATATAGGCTAGGGCACAGGTGAATGCACTAATTGGGACAGGCGCCAATCAGCGGTGCACTGGCCCTTTAAATCGCAGAGAGCCTGAACAGACAGAGGACAGGTCGGGTGAGAAGATTGGGGTGCGAACCGCGAACGGGCACGTCCCGCATAGTGGGTCGCATCCCCGCCAGAGACACTAACGCAGCGCTCCCGGTCAGCGGGTCTGACTGGGGCGCTGCGACAAGGTGAACGCTGCGAGCGCTCTGGGGAGGAGTGGGGACCCGGAGCGCTCGGCGTAACATCAGCGATGGGTTATGTCCCACGGGAGGGTGCTGGGCTACGGTAAGAGATGGGTTATGTCCAAGGAAGGGTGCTGGGCTGCGGTAAGAAATGGGTTATGTCCCCCGGGAGGGTGCTGGGCTGCGGTCAGAGATGGGTGATGTCCCTGGGAGGGTGCTGGGCTGCAGTAAGAAATAGGTTATGTCCCTGGGAGGGTGCTGGGCTGCGGTAAGAAATGGGTTATGTCCCCGGGAGGGAGCTGGGCTGTGGTAAGAAATGGGTTATGTCCCTGGGAGGGTGCTGGGCTGCGGTCAGAGATGGGTGATGTCCCTGGGAGGGTGCTGGGCTGCAGTAAGAAATAGGTTATGTCCCTGGGAGGGTGCTGGGCTGCGGTAAGAAATGGGTTATGTCCCCGGGAGGGAGCTGGGCTGTGGTCAGCGATGGGTTATGTTCCTGGGAGGGTGCTGGGCTGCGGTCAGAGATCGGTTATGTCCCTGGGAGGGTGCTGGGCTGCGGTAAGAAATCGGTTATGTCCCTGGAAGGGTGCTGGGCTGCGGTAAGAAATCGGTTATGTCCCGGGGAGGGTGCTGGGCTGCGGTCAGAAATGGATCATGTCCTGGGGAGGGAGCTGGGCTGCGGTCAGAAATGGGTTATGTCCCGGGGAGGGTGCTGGGCTGCGGTCAACGATGGGTTATGTCCCCGGGAGGGTGCTGGGCTGCAGTCAGCAATGGGTTATGTTCCTAGGAGGGTGCTGGGCTTCGGTCAGAGATGGGTGATGTCCCTGGGAGGGTGCTGGGCTGCAGTAAGAAATAGGTTATGTCCCTGGAAAGGGTGCTGGGCTGCGGTAAGAAATGGGTTATGTCCCCGGGAGGGAGCTGGGCTGTGGTCAGCGATGGGTTATGTTCCTGGGAGGGTGCTGGGCTGCGGTCAGAGATCGGTTATGTCCCTGGGAGGGTGCTGGGCTGCGGTAAGAAATCGGTTATGTCCCGGGGAGGGTGCTGGGCTGCGGTCAGAAATGGATTATGTCCCGGGGAGGGTGCTGGGCTGCGGTCAGAAATGGGTTATGTCCCGGGGAGGGTGCTGGGCTGCGGTCAACGATGGGTTATGTCCCCGGGAGGGTGCTGGGCTGCGGTCAGCAATGGGTTATGTTCCTAGGAGGGTGCTGGGCTTCGGTCAGAGATGGGTTATGTCCCCGGGAGGGTGCTGGGCTGTGGTAATAAATGGGTTTTGTCCCCAAGAGGGAGCTGGGCTGTGGTCAGCGATGGGTTATGTCCCCCGGGAGGGTGCTGGGCTGCGGTAAGAAATGGGTTATGTCCCTGGGAGGGTGCTGGGCTGCGGTAAGAAATGGGTTATGTCCCCCGGGAGGGTGCTGGGCTGCGGTAAGAAATGGGTTATGTCCCTGGGAAGGTGCTGGGCTGCGGTAAGAAATGGGTTAAGTCTCTGGGAGGGTGCTGGGCTGCATTTCGTGATGGGTTATGTCCCCGGGAGGGTGCTGGGCTGCGGTAAGAAATGGGTTATGTCCCTTGGAGGGTGCTGGGCTGCGGTAAGAAATGGGTTATGTCCCCCGGGCGGGTGCTGGGCTGCGGTAAGAAATGGGTTATGTCCCTGGGAAGGTGCTGGGCTGCGGTAAGAAATGGGTTATGTCCCCGGAAGGGTGCTGGGCTGCGTTTCGTGATGGGTTATGTCCCCGGGGGGGTGCTGGGCTGTGGTAAGAAATGGGTTATGTCCCCGGGAGGGAGCTGGGCTGCGGTCAGCGATGGGTTATGTCCCTGGGAGGGTGCTGGGCTGCGGTCAGAGATCGGTTATGTCCCTGGGAGGGTGCTGGGCTGCGGTAAGACATCGATTATGTCCCTGGAAGGGTGCTGGGCTGCGGTAAGACATCGATTATGTCCCTGGAAGGGTGCTGGGCTGCGGTAAGAAATGGGTTATGTCCCGGGGAGGGTGCTGGGCTGCTCTCAACGATGGGTTATGTCCCCGGGAGGGTGCTGGGCTGCGGTAAGAAATGGGTTATGTCCCCGGGAGGGTGCTGGGCTGCGATAAGAAATGGGTTATGTTCCTGGGAGAGTGCTGGGCTGCGGTCAGAGATGGGTTATGTCCCTGGGAGGGTGCTGGGCTGCGGTAAGAAATTGGTTATGTCCCCCGGGAGGGTGCTGGGCTGCGGTAAGAAATTGGTTATGACCCCCGGGAGGGTGCTGGGCTGCGGTAAGAAATGGGTTATGTCCCTGGGAGGGTGCTGGGCTGCGGTAAGAAATGGGTTATGTCCCCGGGAGGGTGCTGGGCTGCGGTAAGAAATTGGTTATGTCCCCCGGGAGGGTGCTGGGCTGCGGTCAGCGATGGGTTATGTCCCTGGGAGGGTGCTGGGCTGTGGTCAGAAATGGGTTATGTCCCCGGGAGGGTGCTGGGCTGCGGTAATAAATGGGTTTTGTCCCCGGGAGGGTGCTGGGCTCCAGTAAGAGATTGGTTATATCCCTGGGAGGGTGCTGGGCTGCGGTAAGAAATGGATTATGTCCCCCGGGAGGGTGCTGGGCTGCGGTAAGAAATGGGTTATGTCCCTGGGAGGGTGCTGGGCTGCGGTAAGAAATGGGTTATGTCCCCGGGAGGGTGCTGGGCTGCGGTAAGAAATGGGTTATGTCCCTGGGAGGGTGCTGGGCTGCAGTCAGAGATGGGTTATGTGCCCAGGAGGGTGCTGGGCTGCGGTCAGTGATGGGTTATGTCCCTGGGAGGGTGCTGGGCTGAGGTCAGAGATGGGTTATGTCCCCGGGAGGGTGCTGGGCTGCGGTAATAAATGTGTTTTGTCCCTAGGAGGGTGCTGGGCTGCGGTCAGCGATGGGTTAAGTCCCCCGGGAGGGTGCTGGGCTACGGTAAGAGATGGGTTATGTCCCTGGGAGGGTGCTGGGCTGCGGTAAGAAATGGGTTATGTCCCCCGGGAGGGTGCTGGGCTGCGGTAAGAAATGGGTTATGTCCCTGAGAGGGTGCTGGGCTGCGGTCAGAGATGGGTTATGTCCCTGGGAGGGTGCTGGGCTGCAGTAAGAAATAGGTTATGTCCTTGGGAGGGTGCTGGGCTGCGGTAAGAATTGGGTTATGTCCACCGGGAGGGTGCTGGGCTGCGGTAAGAAATAGGTTATGTCCCTGGGAGGGTGCTGGGCTGCAGTTCATGATGGGTTATGTCCCTGGGTGGATGCTGGGCTGCGGTCAGAGATCGGTTATGTCCCTGGGAGGGTGCTGGGCTGCGGTAAGAAATCAGTTATGTCACTGGAAGGGTGCTGGGCTGCGGCAAGAAATGGGTTATGTCCCGGGGAGGGTGCTGGGCTGCGGTCAGAAATGGGTTATGTCCCGGGGAGGGTGCTGGGCTGCGGTCAACGATGGGTTATGTCCCTGGGAGGGTGCTGGGCTGCGGTAATAAATGGGTTTTGTCCCCGGGAGGGTGCTGGGCTGCGGTAAGAAATGGTTTATGTCCCTGAGAGGGTGCTGGGCTGCGGTCAGAGATGGGTTATGTCCCTGGGAGGGTGCTGGGCTGCAGTAAGAAATAGGTTATGTCCTTGGGAGGGTGCTGGGCTGCGGTAAGAATTGGGTTATGTCCACCGGGAGGGTGCTGGGCTGCGGTAAGAAATGGGTTATGTTCCTTGGAGGGTGCTGGGCTGCAGTTCGTGATGGGTTATGTCCCTGGGAGGATGCTGGGCTGCGGTCAGAGATGGGTTATGTCCCCGGGAGGGTGCTGGGCTGCGGTAAGAAATGGGTTATGTCCCCGGGAGGGTGCTGGGCTGCAGTCAGAGATGGGTTATGTCCCCGGGAGGGTGCTGGGCTGCGGTAAGAAATCAGTTATGTCCCTGGAAGGGTGCTGGGCTGCGGCAAGAAATGGGTTATGTCCCGGGGAGGGTGCTGGGCTGCGGTCAGAAATGGGTTATGTCCCGGGGAGGGTGCTGGGCTGCGGTCAACGATGGGTTATGTCCCTGGGAGGGTGCTGGGCTGTGGTAATAAATGGGTTTTGTCCCTGGGAGGGAGCTGGGCTGCGGTCAGCGATGGGTTATGTCCCCCGGGAGGGTGCTGGGCTGCGGTAAGAAATGGGTTATGTCCCTGGGAGGGTGCTGGGCTGCGGTAAGAAATGGGTTATGTCCCCCGGGAGGGTGCTGGGCTGCGGTAAGAAATGGGTTACGTCCCTAGGAGGGCGCTGGGCTGCGGTTCGTGATGGGTTATGTCCCCGGGAGGGTGCTGGGCTGCGGTAAGATATGGGTTATGTCCCCTGGAGGGAGCTGGGCTGCGGTCAGCGATGGGTTATGTCCCTCGGGAGGGTCCTGGGCTGCGGTAAGAAATGGGTTATGTCCCCCGGGAGGGTGCTGGGCTGCGGTAAGAAATGGGTTATGTCCCTGGGAGGGTGCTGGGCTGCGGTTCGTGATGGGTTATGTCCCTGGGAGGGTGCTGGGCTGCGGTCAGAGATCGGTTATGTCCCTGGGAGGGTGCTGGGCTGCGGTAAGAAATCGGTTATGTCCCTGGAAGGGTGCTGGGCTTCGGTAAGAAATGGGTTATGTCCCAGGGAGGGTGCTGGGCTGTGGTCAGAAATGGGTTATGTCCCCAGGGGGTGCTGGGCTGCGGTCAACAATGGGTTATGTCCCCGGGAGGGGGCTGGGCTGCGGTAAGAAATGGGTTATGTCCCTGGGAGAGTGCTGGGCTGCGGTAAGAAATGGGTTATGTCCCCGGGAGGGTGCTGGGCTGCGGTAAGAAATTGGTTATGTCCCCCGGGAGGGTGTTTGACTGCGGTAAGGCATGGGTTATGTCTCTGGGAGGGTGCTGGGCTGCGGTAAGAAATGGGTTATATCCCCGGGAGAATGCTGGGCTGCGGTAAGAAATGGGTTATGTCTGTGGGAGGGTGCTGGGCTGCGGTAAGAAATGGGTTATGTCCCCTTGGAGGGTGCTGGGCTCTGGTCAGAGATGGGTTATGTCCCCGGGAGGATGCTGGGCTGCGGTAAGAAATGGGTTATGTCCCTGGGAGGGTGCTGGGCTGCGGTAAGAAATGGGTTATGTCCCTGGGAGGGTGCTGGGCTGCGGTTCGTGATGGGTTATGTCCCTGGGAGGGTGCTGGGCTGCGGTCAGAGATCGGTTATGTCCCTGGGAGGGTGCTGGGCTGCGGTAAGAAATCGGTTATGTCCCTGGAAGGGTGCTGGGCTTCGGTAAGAAATGGGTTATGTCCCAGGGAGGGTGCTGGGCTGCGGTCAGAAATGGGTTATGTCCCCAGGGGGTGCTGGGCTGCGGTCAACAATGGGTTATGTCCCCGGGAGGGGGCTGGGCTGCGGTAAGAAATGGGTTATGTCCCTGGGAGAGTGCTGGGCTGCGGTAAGAAATGGGTTATGTCCCCGGGAGGGTGCTGGGCTGCGGTAAGAAATTGGTTATGTCCCCCGGGAGGGTGTTTGACTGCGGTAAGGCATGGGTTATGTCTCTGGGAGGGTGCTGGGCTGCGGTAAGAAATGGGTTATATCCCCGGGAGAATGCTGGGCTGCGGTAAGAAATGGGTTATGTCTGTGGGAGGGTGCTGGGCTGCGGTAAGAAATGGGTTATGTCCCCTTGGAGGTTATATCCCCGGGAGAATGCTGGGCTGCGGTAAGAAATGGGTTATGTCTGTGGGAGGGTGCTGGGCTGCGGTAAGAAATGGGTTATGTCCCCTTGGAGGGTGCTGGGCTCTGGTCAGAGATGGGTTATGTCCCCGGGAGGATGCTGGGCTGCGGTAAGAAATGGGTTATGTCCCTGGGAGGGTGCTGGGCTGCGGTAAGAAATGGGTTATGTCCCCCGGGAGGGTTCTGGGCTGCGGTAAGAAATGGGTTACGTCCCTAGGAGGGCGCTGGGCTGCGGTTCGTGATGGGTTATGTCCCCGGGAGGGTGCTGGGCTGCGGTAAGATATGGGTTATGTCCCCTGGAGGGAGCTGGGCTGCGGTCAGCGATGGGTTATGTCCCTCGGGAGGGTCCTGGGCTGCGGTAAGAAATGGGTTATGTCCCCCGGGAGGGTGCTGGGCTGCGGTAAGAAATGGGTTATGTCCCTGGGAGGGTGCTGGGCTGCGGTTCGTGATGGGTTATGTCCCTGGGAGGGTGCTGGGCTGCGGTCAGAGATCGGTTATGTCCCTGGGAGGGTGCTGGGCTGCGGTAAGAAATCGGTTATGTCCCTGGAAGGGTGCTGGGCTTCGGTAAGAAATGGGTTATGTCCCAGGGAGGGTGCTGGGCTGCGGTCAGAAATGGGTTATGTCCCCAGGGGGTGCTGGGCTGCGGTCAACAATGGGTTATGTCCCCGGGAGGGGGCTGGGCTGCGGTAAGAAATGGGTTATGTCCCTGGGAGAGTGCTGGGCTGCGGTAAGAAATGGGTTATGTCCCCGGGAGGGTGCTGGGCTGCGGTAAGAAATTGGTTATGTCCCCCGGGAGGGTGTTTGACTGCGGTAAGGCATGGGTTATGTCTCTGGGAGGGTGCTGGGCTGCGGTAAGAAATGGGTTATATCCCCGGGAGAATGCTGGGCTGCGGTAAGAAATGGGTTATGTCTGTGGGAGGGTGCTGGGCTGCGGTAAGAAATGGGTTATGTCCCCTTGGAGGGTGCTGGGCTCTGGTCAGAGATGGGTTATGTCCCCGGGAGGATGCTGGGCTGCGGTCAGAAATGGGTTATGTCCCCTAGGAGGGTGATGGTCTGCGGTAAGAAATGGGTTATGTCCCTGGGATGGTGCTGGGCTGCGTTTCGTGATGGGTTATGACCCCCGGGAGGGTGCTTGGCTGCGGTCAGAGATTGGTTTTGTCCCCCGGGAGGGTGCTGGGCTGCGGTCAGAGATGGGTTAAGTCCATGAGAGGGTGCTGGGCTGCGGTCAGAGATGGGTTATGTCCCCGGGAGGGTGCTGGGCTGCGGTCAGAGATGGGTTATGTCCCCGGCAGGGTGCTGGGCTGCGGTCAGAGATGGGTTATGTCCCCGGGAGGGTGCTGGGCTGCGGTAAGAAATGGGTTATGTCCCCGGGAGGGTGCTGGGCTGCAGTCAGAGGTCGGTTATGTCCCTGGGAGGGTGCTGGGCTGTGGTCAGAGATGGGTTATGTCCCCGGGAGGGTGCTGGGCTGTGGTCAGAGGTCGGTTATGTCCCTGGGAGGGTGCTGGGCTGCGGTCAGAGATGGGTTATGTCCCTGGGAGGGTGCTGGGCTGCAGTCAGAGATGGGTTATGTCCCTGGGAGGGTGCTGGGCTGCGGTCAGAGATGGGTTATGTCCCCGGGAGGGTGCTGGGCTGCGGTAAGAAATGGGTTATGTCCCCGGGAGGGTGCTGGGCTGCAGTCAGAGATCGGTTATGTCCCTGGGAGGGTGCTGGGCTGTGGTCAGAGATGGGTTATGTCCCCGGGAGGGTGCTGAGCTGCGCTCAGAGATGGGTTATGTCCCTGGGAGGGTGCTGGGCAGCGGTCAGAGATAGGTTATGTCCCTGGGAGGGTGCTGGGCTGTGGTCAGAGATGGGTTATGTCCCTGGGAGGGTGCTGGGCTGCGGTCAGAGATGGGTTATGTCCCCGGGAGGGTGCTGGGCTGTGGTCAGAGATCGGTTATGTCCCTGGGAGGGTGCTGGGCTGCGGTCAGAGATTGGTTATGTCCCTGGGAGGGTGCTGGGCTACGGTCAGAGATGGGTTATGTCCCTGGGAGGGTGCTGGGCTGCGGTCAGCGATGGGTTATGTCCCCCGGGAGGCTGCTGGGCTGCGGTAAGAAATGGGTTATGTCCCTTGGAGGGTGCTGGGCTGCGGTCAGAGATGGGTTATGTCCCCGGGAGGGTGCTGGGCTGCGGTCAGAGATGGGTTATGTCCCTTGGAGGGTGCTGGGCTGCGGTCAGCGATGGGTTATGTCCCCCGGGAGGCTGCTGGGCTGCGGTAAGAAATGGGTTATGTCCCTTGGAGGGCGCTGGGCTGCGGTCAGAGATGGGTTATGTCCCTTGGAGGGTGCTGGGCTGTGGTCAGAAATGGGTTATGTCCCTGGGAGGGTGCTGGGCTGCGTTCAGCGATGGGTTATGTCCCCGGGAGTGTGCTGGGCTGTGGTCAGAGATGGGTTATGTCCCCGGGAGGGTGCTGGGCTGCAGTCAGAGATGGGTTATGTCCCTGAGAGGGTGCTGGGCTGCGGTCAGAGATGGGTTATGTCCCCGGGAGGGTGCTGGGCTGCAGTCAGAGATGGGTTTTGTCCCCGGGATGATGCTGGGCTGTGGTCAGAGATGGGTTATGTCCCCGGGAGGGTGCTGGGCTGCAGTCAGAGATGGGTTATGTCCCCGGGATGATGCTGGGCTGTGGTCAGAGATGGGTTATGTCCCTGGGAGGGTGCTGGGCTGCAGTCAGAGATGGGTTATGTCCCCGGGATGATGCTGGGCTGTGGTCAGAGATGGGTTATGTCCCTGGGAGGGTGCTGGGCTGCGGTCAGAGATGGGTTATGTCCCCCGGAGGGTGCTGGGCTACGGTCAGAGATGGGTTATGTCCCCGGGAGGGTGCTGGGCTGCAGTCAGAGATGGGTTATGTCCCCGGGAGCGTGCTGGACTGCAGTCAGAGATGGGTTATGTCCCCGGGAGGGTGCTGGACTGCAGTCAGAGATGGGTTATGTCCCCGGGAGCATGCTGGACTGCAGTCAGAGATGGGTTATGTCCCCGGGAGGGTGCTGGGCTGCAGTCAGAGATGGGTTATGTCCCCGGGAGGGTGCTGGGCTGCAGTCAGAGATGGGTTATGTCCCCGGGAGGGTGCTGGGCTGCAGTTAGAGATGGGTTATGTCCCCGGGAGGGTGCTGGGCTGCGGTCAGAGATGGGTTATGTCCCCGGGAGGGTGCTGGGCTGCAGTCAGAGATGGGTTATGTCCCCGGGATGATGCTGGGCTGTGGTCAGAGATGGGTTATGTCCCTGGGAGGGTGCTGGGCTGCAGTCAGAGATGGGTTATGTCCCCGGGATGATGCTGGGCTGTGGTCAGAGATGGGTTATGTCCCTGGGAGGGTGCTGGGCTGCGGTCAGAGATGGGTTATGTCCCCCGGAGGGTGCTGGGCTACGGTCAGAGATGGGTTATGTCCCCGGGAGGGTGCTGGGCTGCAGTCAGAGATGGGTTATGTCCCCGGGAGCGTGCTGGACTGCAGTCAGAGATGGGTTATGTCCCCGGGAGGGTGCTGGACTGCAGTCAGAGATGGGTTATGTCCCCGGGAGCATGCTGGACTGCAGTCAGAGATGGGTTATGTCCCCGGGAGGGTGCTGGGCTGCAGTCAGAGATGGGTTATGTCCCCGGGAGGGTGCTGGGCTGCAGTCAGAGATGGGTTATGTCCCCGGGAGGGTGCTGGGCTGCAGTTAGAGATGGGTTATGTCCCCGGGAGGGTGCTGGGCTGCGGTCAGAGATGGGTTATGTCCCCGGGAGGGTGCTGGGCTGCAGTCAGAGATGGGTTATGTCCCCGGGAGGGTTCTAGGCTGCAGTCAGAGATGGGTTATGTCCCCGGGAGGGTGCTGGGCTGCAGTCAGAGATGGGTTATGTCCCCGGGAGCGTGCTGGACTGCAGTCAGAGATGGGTTATGTCCCCGGGAGGGTGCTGGGCTGCAGTCAGAGATGGGTTATGTCCCCGGGAGGGTGCTGGGCTGCAGTCAGAGATGGGTTATGTCCCCGGGAGCGTGCTGGACTGCAGTCAGAGATGGGTTATGTCCCCGGGAGGGTGCTGGACTGCAGTCAGAGATGGGTTATGTCCCCGGGAGCGTGCTGGACTGCAGTCAGAGATGGGTTATGTCCCCGGGAGGGTGCTGGGCTGCAGTCAGAGATGGGTTATGTCCCCGGGAGGGTGCTGGGCTGCAGTCAGAGATGGGTTATGTCCCCGGGAGGGTGCTGGGCTGCAGTTAGAGATGGGTTATGTCCCCGGGAGGGTGCTGGGCTGCAGTTAGAGATGGGTTATGTCCCCGGGAGGGTGCTGGGCTGCGGTCAGAGATGGGTTATGTCCCCGGGAGGGTGCTGGGCTGCAGTCAGAGATGGGTTATGTCCCTGGGAGGGTGCTGGGCTGTGGTCAGCGATGGGTTAAGTGTTGAGTAACTCTCTGTCGCCTGCTGTAAGGAAACAATCATAACCGTCCCGCCTCTCAGTGCTCAGACATAGACTCGCACCCTGTGCCCCGGCCGGGAATGCACCCAGCAGTACACACCGCCAGCACCGTACACGCACGCTCGTGTTAGGACCCGTCTCCCCCTGCATCACTATCAACACTGAGCTCACCCCGGGGCACGTGCCCCCTGCAACAGCACCCGCAGCCGCACACGGGATGTGTCACGCCAATGCGTAAAACTAAGCAAATCACTGGAAGGATAAAAAAGCGGAACGCCATGATCCCCTACGCCAGCCTGCGCCTGAAGCTCCTGATGAAGGTCCTGCTGGCCCTCTGCCTCCTCACCCTGCTGGGACTACTGTTTTCCCACAAGGACCAGATCATAGGTAACATCTCGCCAAGGTGGACGGCGTATTACAGGAGGTAAGAACTTTTTTGCACAAACTTATATCTTAGAGAATTGGGGCTTTTAAGAAGTGGTTTCGTTGCAAAACTACAACTCCCAGCATGCCTGAAAAGACAAGAGCTGTCCTGGCATGCTGGGAGTTGTAGTTTTGCAACAGCAGTTTGAAGACCACTGCACTAAGGGATGAGATAAGAGGGAAACCCTGATTTACTTTTCAAGGACAATGTGTATCCTCTGGAGGAGGCAGACAGGTTTTTGACTGCTCTGGCATGCTAAGAGTTGTGGTTTGGCAGCAGCTGAAGGGATGCAATCTTAAGACCACTACACTAAGGGATAATGTAAGAGGGAAGCCTTGATTTACTTTTCACTGACAGTGTGGATCCTCTGTAGGAGGCAGACAGGCTTTTGGCTGTTCTGGCTTGCTGGGAGTTGTGGTTTCACAACAGCTGGAGGACTGCACTTTGAAGACCGCTGCAATAAAGGATTAGATGAGAAGGAAGCCTTGATTAATCCTTCAGGAACTGTGTGGATCCTTTGGAGGGGGCAGGCAGGCCTTTAGCTGTCTGGGCATGCTGGGAGTTGTGGTTTTGCAACAGCTGGAGGCACCCTAATTGGGAAAAAAAAGACAGAATGATGTTTGATGTGTAGGATCACAGTAACATTAGTTGTAAGCGTGCGAGGGATCGAACGGTGCACAACTCCCATCAGAGCCTGGAACACAACTCCCATCAGAGCCTGGAACACAACTCCCATCAGAGCCTGGAACACAACTCTCATCAGAGCCTGGAACACAACTCCCATCAGAGCCTGGAACACAACTCCCATCAGAGCCTGGAACACAACTCTCATCAGAGCCTGGAACACAACTCCCATCAGAGCCTGGAACACAACTCTCATCAGAGCCTGGAACACAACTCCCATCAGAGCCTGGAACACAACTCTCATCAGAGCCTGGAACACAACTCCCATCAGAGCCTGGAACACAACTCTCATCAGAGCCTGGAACACAACTCCCATCAGAGCCTGGAACACAACTCCCATCAAAGCCAGACACCGGTTAAATACAACGATATGCGGAGGTGGGCGCAGTATACGGGTCACAACCTATATAAATTACCATAGACGGTGAGCGACAGCAGGACGGGGGAATCAGATGGGAAACAATGAACTGAAATAGATACAAGATAATTATAATATATAAATATACACAACACATATATATATACAAGATAATTATAAAATATAAATATACACAGCACATATATACAAGATAATTATAATATATAAATATACACAACACATATATACAAGATAATTATAATATATAAATATACACAACACATATATACAAGATAATTATAATATATAAATATACACAGCACATATATATACAAGATAATTATAATATATAAATATACACAACACATATATATACAAGAGAATTATAATATATAAATATACACAACACATATATATACAAGATAATTATAAAATATAAATATACACAGCACATATATATACAAGAGAATTATAATATATAAATAAACACAACACATATATACACAAGATAATTATAATATATAAATATACACAACACATATATATATACAAGATAATTATAAAATATAAATATACACAGCACATATATGTACAAGAGAATTATAATATATAAATATACACAACACATATATATATATACAAGAGAATTATAATACATAAATATACACAACACATATATATACAAGATAATTATAATATATAAATATACACAGCACATATATACAAGATAATTATAATATATAAATATACACAACACATATATATACAAGATAATTATAATATATAAATATACAAAACACATATATATACAAGATAATTATAATATATAAATATACACAGCACATATATATATATATATATATATACAAGAGTACAATGTGCAGGTATGGTTCATACAGTACACACGGTACAATGTACAGGTATGGTTCATACAGTACACACGGTACAATGTACAGGTATGGTTCATACAGTACACACGGTACAATGTACAGGTATGGTTCATACAGTACACACGGTACAATGTACAGGTATGGTTCATACAGTACACACGGTACAATGTACAGGTATGGTTCATACAGTACACACGGTACAATGTACAGGTATGGTTCATACAGCACACACGGTACAATGTACAGGTATGGTTCATACAGCACACACGGTACAATGTACAGGTATGGTTCATACAGTACACACGGTGCAATGTACAGGTATGGTTCATACAGTACACACGGTACAATGTACAGGTATGGTTCATACAGTACACAAGGTACAATGTACAGGTATGGTTCATACAGTACACACGGTACAATGTACAGGTATGGTTCATACAGTACACACGGTGCAATGTACAGGTATGGTTCATACAGTACACATGGTACAATGTACAGGTATGGTTCATACAGTACACAAGGTACAATGTACAGGTATGGTTCATACAGTACACACGGTACAATGTACAGAAATGATTCATACAGTACACACGGTACAATGTACAGGTATGGTTCATACAGTACACACGGTACAATGTACAGGTATGGTTCATACAGCACACACGGTGCAATGTACAGGTATGGTTCATACAGTACACACGTTACAATGTACAGGTATGGTTCATACAGTACACACGGTACAATGTGCAGGTATGGTTCATACAGTACACGGTACAATGTGCAGGTATGGTTCATACAGTACACACGGTACAATGTACAGGTATGGTTCATACAGTACACACGGTACAATGTACAGGTATGGTTCATACAAAACACACGGTACAATGTACAGGTATGGTTCATACAGTACACACGGTGCAATGTACAGGTATGGTTCATACAGTACACACGGTTGTGTTCACATACAGGGCACTTGGTGACAACAATGTGACAGTCGGTATTATTCACAGTACATAGTCATAGTGTTTCATTCACAATGCATGTGTGTATGCTGCAGTACATACAGTCACTATAGTTACATGCAGTACATACAGTCACTATAGTTACATGCAGTACATACAGTCACTATAGTTACATGCAGTACATACAGTCACTATAGTTACATGCAGTACATACAGTCACTATAGTTACATGCAGTACATACAGTCACTATAGTTACATGCAGTACATACACTCACTATAGTTACATGCAGTACATACAGTCACTATAGTTACATGCAGTACATACAGTCACTATAGTTACATGCAGTACATACAGTCACTATAGTTACATGCAGTACATACAGTCACTATAGTTACATGCAGTACATACAGTCACTATAGTTACATGCAGTACATACAGTCACAATAGTTACATGCAGTACATACAGTCACTATAGTTACATGCAGTACATACAGTCACTATAGTTACATGCAGTACACACGGTCACTATAGTTACATGCAGTACACACAGTCACTATAGTTACATGCAGTACATACAGTCACAATAGTTACATGCAGTACATACAGTCACTATAGTTACATGCAGTACATACAGTCACTATAGTTACATGCAGTACACACGGTCACTATAGTTACATGCAGTACACACAGTCACTATAGTTACATGCAGTACATGCAGTCACTATAGTTACATGCAGTACATACAGTCACTATAGTTACATGCAGTACACACAGTCACTATAGTTACATGCAGTACATACAGTCACTATAGTTACATGCAGTACATACACTCACTATAGTTACATGCAGTACATACAGTCACTATAGTTACATGCAGTACATACAGTCACTATAGTTACATGCAGTACATACACTCACTATAGTTACATGCAGTACATACAGTCACTATAGTTACATGCAGTACATACAGTCACTATAGTTACATGCAGTACATACAGTCACTATAGTTACATGCAGTACACACAGTCACTATAGTTACATGCAGTACATACAGTCACTATAGTTACATGCAGTACACACAGTCACTATAGTTACATGCAGTACATACAGTCACTATAGTTACATGCAGTACACACAGTCACTATAGTTACATGCAGTACATACAGTCACTATAGTTACATGCAGTACATACAGTCACTATAGTTACATGCAGTACATACAGTCACTATAGTTACATGCAGTTCATACAGTCACTATAGTTACATGCAGTACATACACTCACTATAGTTACATGCAGTACATACACTCACTATAGTTACATGCAGTACATACACTCACTATAGTTACATGCAGTACATACAGTCACTATAGTTACATGCAGTACACACAGTCACTATAGTTACATGCAGTACATACAGTCACTATAGTTACATGCAGTACATACAGTCACTATAGTTACATGCAGTACATACAGTCACTATAGTTACATGCAGTACATACAGTCACTATAGTTACATGCAGTACATACAGTCACTATAGTTACATGCAGTACATACACTCACTATAGTTACATGCAGTACACACAGTCACTATAGTTACATGCAGTACATACAGTCACTATAGTTACATGCAGTACATACAGTCACTATAGTTACATGCAGTACATACAGTCACTATATTTACATGCAGTACATACAGTCACTATAGTTACATGCAGTACATATAGTCACATGCAGTACATACAGTCACTATAGTTACATGCAGTACATACACTCACTATAGTTACATGCAGTACATACAGTCACTATAGTTACATGCAGTACATACAGTCACTATAGTTACATGCAGTACATACACTCACTATAGTTACATGCAGTACATACAGTCACTATAGTTACATGCAGTACATACAGTCACTATAGTTACATGCAGTACATACACTCACTATAGTTACATGCAGTACATACAGTCACTATAGTTACATGCAGTACATACACTCACTATAGTTACATGCAGTACATACACTCACTATAGTTACATGCAGTACATACACTCACTATAGTTACATGCAGTACATACAGTCACTATAGTTACATGCAGTACATACAGTCACTATAGTTACATGCAGTACGTACGGTCACTATAGTTACATGCAGTACGTACGGCCACTATAGTTACATGCAGTACACACAGTCACTATAGTTACATGCAGTACATACAGTCACTATAGTTACATGCAGTACATACAGTCACTATAGTTACATGCAGTACATATAGTCACTATAGTTACATGCAGTACATACAGTCACTATAGTTACATGCAGTACATACGGTCACTATAGTTACACGCAGTACATACAGTCACTATAGTTACATGCAGTACATACGGTCACTATAGTTACACGCAGTACATATAGTCACTATAGTTACATGCAGTACATACGGTCACTATAGTTACATGCAGTACATACAGTCACTATAGTTACATACAGTACATACGGTCACTATAGTTACATGCAGTACATACGGTCACTATAGTTACATGCAGTACATACAGTCACTATAGTTACATGCAGTACATACGGTCACTATAGTTACATGCAGTACATACACTCACTATAGTTACATGCAGTACATACAGTCACTATAGTTACATGCAGTACATACAGTCACTATAGTTACATGCAGTACATACAGTCACTATAGTTACATGCAGTACATACAGTCACTATAGTTACATGCAGTACATACACTCACTATAGTTACATGCAGTACATACGGTCACTATAGTTACATGCAGTACATACGGTCACTATAGTTACATGCAGTACATACACTCACTATAGTTACATGCAGTACATACGGTCACTATAGTTACATGCAGTACACACGGTCACTATAGTTACATGCAGTACATACACTCACTATAGTTACATGCAGTACATACGGTCACTATAGTTACATGCAGTACATACACTCACTATAGTTACATGCAGTACATACAGTCACTATAGTTACATGCAGTACATACAGTCACTATAGTTACATGCAGTACATACAGTCACTATAGTTACATGCAGTACATACACTCACTATAGTTACATGCAGTACATACAGTCACTATAGTTACATGCAGTACATACAGTCACTATAGTTACATGCAGTACATACAGTCACTATAGTTACATGCAGTACATACAGTCACTATAGTTACATGCAGTACATACAGTCACTATAGTTACATGCAGTACATACAGTCACAATAGTTACATGCAGTACATACAGTCACTATAGTTACATGCAGTACATACAGTCACTATAGTTACATGCAGTACACACGGTCACTATAGTTACATGCAGTACACACAGTCACTATAGTTACATGCAGTACATACAGTCACAATAGTTACATGCAGTACATACAGTCACTATAGTTACATGCAGTACATACAGTCACTATAGTTACATGCAGTACACACGGTCACTATAGTTACATGCAGTACACACAGTCACTATAGTTACATGCAGTACATGCAGTCACTATAGTTACATGCAGTACATACAGTCACTATAGTTACATGCAGTACACACAGTCACTATAGTTACATGCAGTACATACAGTCACTATAGTTACATGCAGTACATACACTCACTATAGTTACATGCAGTACATACAGTCACTATAGTTACATGCAGTACATACAGTCACTATAGTTACATGCAGTACATACACTCACTATAGTTACATGCAGTACATACAGTCACTATAGTTACATGCAGTACATACAGTCACTATAGTTACATGCAGTACATACAGTCACTATAGTTACATGCAGTACACACAGTCACTATAGTTACATGCAGTACATACAGTCACTATAGTTACATGCAGTACACACAGTCACTATAGTTACATGCAGTACATACAGTCACTATAGTTACATGCAGTACACACAGTCACTATAGTTACATGCAGTACATACAGTCACTATAGTTACATGCAGTACATACAGTCACTATAGTTACATGCAGTACATACAGTCACTATAGTTACATGCAGTTCATACAGTCACTATAGTTACATGCAGTACATACACTCACTATAGTTACATGCAGTACATACACTCACTATAGTTACATGCAGTACATACACTCACTATAGTTACATGCAGTACATACAGTCACTATAGTTACATGCAGTACACACAGTCACTATAGTTACATGCAGTACATACAGTCACTATAGTTACATGCAGTACATACAGTCACTATAGTTACATGCAGTACATACAGTCACTATAGTTACATGCAGTACATACAGTCACTATAGTTACATGCAGTACATACAGTCACTATAGTTACATGCAGTACATACACTCACTATAGTTACATGCAGTACACACAGTCACTATAGTTACATGCAGTACATACAGTCACTATAGTTACATGCAGTACATACAGTCACTATAGTTACATGCAGTACATACAGTCACTATATTTACATGCAGTACATACAGTCACTATAGTTACATGCAGTACATATAGTCACATGCAGTACATACAGTCACTATAGTTACATGCAGTACATACACTCACTATAGTTACATGCAGTACATACAGTCACTATAGTTACATGCAGTACATACAGTCACTATAGTTACATGCAGTACATACACTCACTATAGTTACATGCAGTACATACAGTCACTATAGTTACATGCAGTACATACAGTCACTATAGTTACATGCAGTACATACACTCACTATAGTTACATGCAGTACATACAGTCACTATAGTTACATGCAGTACATACACTCACTATAGTTACATGCAGTACATACACTCACTATAGTTACATGCAGTACATACACTCACTATAGTTACATGCAGTACATACAGTCACTATAGTTACATGCAGTACATACAGTCACTATAGTTACATGCAGTACGTACGGTCACTATAGTTACATGCAGTACGTACGGCCACTATAGTTACATGCAGTACACACAGTCACTATAGTTACATGCAGTACATACAGTCACTATAGTTACATGCAGTACATACAGTCACTATAGTTACATGCAGTACATATAGTCACTATAGTTACATGCAGTACATACAGTCACTATAGTTACATGCAGTACATACGGTCACTATAGTTACACGCAGTACATACAGTCACTATAGTTACATGCAGTACATACGGTCACTATAGTTACACGCAGTACATATAGTCACTATAGTTACATGCAGTACATACGGTCACTATAGTTACATGCAGTACATACAGTCACTATAGTTACATACAGTACATACGGTCACTATAGTTACATGCAGTACATACGGTCACTATAGTTACATGCAGTACATACAGTCACTATAGTTACATGCAGTACATACGGTCACTATAGTTACATGCAGTACATACACTCACTATAGTTACATGCAGTACATACAGTCACTATAGTTACATGCAGTACATACAGTCACTATAGTTACATGCAGTACATACAGTCACTATAGTTACATGCAGTACATACAGTCACTATAGTTACATGCAGTACATACACTCACTATAGTTACATGCAGTACATACGGTCACTATAGTTACATGCAGTACATACGGTCACTATAGTTACATGCAGTACATACACTCACTATAGTTACATGCAGTACATACGGTCACTATAGTTACATGCAGTACACACGGTCACTATAGTTACATGCAGTACATACACTCACTATAGTTACATGCAGTACATACGGTCACTATAGTTACATGCAGTACATACACTCACTATAGTTACATGCAGTACATACAGTCACTATAGTTACATGCAGTACATACAGTCACTATAGTTACATGCAGTACACACAGTCACTATAGTTACATGCAGTACATACACTCACTATAGTTACATGCAGTACATACAGTCACTATAGTTACATGCAGTACACACAGTCACTATAGTTACATGCAGTACATACAGTCACTATAGTTACATGCAGTACACACAGTCACTATAGTTACATGCAGTACATACAGTCACTATAGTTACATGCAGTACATACAGTCACTATAGTTACATGCAGTACATACAGTCACTATAGTTACATGCAGTACATACAGTCACTATAGTTACATGCAGTACACACGGTCACTATAGTTACATGTAGTACATACAGTCACTATAGTTACATGCAGTACATACAGTCACTATAGTTACATGCAGTACACACAGTCACTATAGTTACATGCAGTACATACACTCACTATAGTTACATGCAGTACATACAGTCACTATAGTTACATGCAGTACACACAGTCACTATAGTTACATGCAGTACATACACTCACTATAGTTACATGCAGTACGTACGGTCACAATAATCAGGTTATAGTTATCTTCACGTTGTTAGCACTTACATCACGTCTACGTCCACACTGTTTTGTTGTTTCCATCACCATTTTACTGTTGTAGGTCATAGCATTGTTGGTCATTCGCTGATAGTATTTAGCTGTTCATACGATCACGGCATTCATACTGCCCATACACTCATGACTTTTCATGCGATTCATACGCTTATGGCATTTACAGGGTTTCATGTGCTCGCACTATTTATTGTTTGTACATTCACGGCATTCATACTTTTCATACGCTCAGGCTTTTTGTATATTGTTCATACACACATATCTCTTTCACTGTTTACACGTTCAGGGCCTCTTCACTGTTTGTTCATTCATGGTTCACATACACTGATGGCATTTTTTACGCTCATGACATTTTATTTTTCATACGCTCATGGAATACTGTTCGCACGCTCTCAATATTTACACAAGTCATACACTCATAGCATCTATGCCGTACATACGCTCACAGTATTCATCTCTCCATACACTGATAGCATCTATACTGAACATACACTCACAGCATATTTACTGTACATACACTCACAGTATTCATCTGTCCATACACTGATAGCATCTATACTGTATATAAACGCTCACAGTATTCATCTGTCCATACACTCATAGCATCTATACTGTACATACACTCATAGCATCTATACCGTACATACACTCACAGTCTTCATCTGTCCATACACTCATAGCATCTATACTGTACATACACTCACAGTATTCATCTGTCCATACACTGATAGCATCTATACTGTATATACGCTCACAGTCTTCATCTGTCCATACACTCATAGCATCTATACTGTACATACACTCACAGTATTAATCTGTCCATACACTCACATTATTCATCTGTCCATACACTCATAGCATCTATACTGAACATATACTCACAGCATCTATACTGTACATACACTCATAGCATCTATACCGTACATACACTCACAGTCTTCATCTGTCCATACACTCATAGTATTCATCTGTCCATACACTCATAGCATCTATACCGTACATACACTCACAGTCTTCATCTGTCCATACACTCACAGTATTCATCTGTCCATACACTCATAGCATCTATACCGTACATACACTCACAGTCTTCATCTGTCCATACACTCACAGTATTCATCTGTCCATACACTCATAGCATCTATACCGTACATACACTCACAGTCTTCATCTGTCCATACACTCACAGTATTCATCTGTTCATACACTCATAGCATCTATACCGTACATACACTCACAGTCTTCATCTGTCCATACACTCATAGTATTCATCTGTACATACACTCATAGCATCTATACCGTACATACACTCACAGTTTTAATCTGTCCATACACTCACAGTATTCATCTGTCCATACACTCATAGCATCTATACTGAACATACACTCACAGCATCTATACTGTACATACACTCATAGCATCTATACCGTACATACACTCACAGTCTTCATCTGTCCATACACTCATAGCATCTATACTGTACATACACTCACAGTATTCATCTGTCCATACACTGATAGCATCTATACTGCATATACGCTCACAGTATTCATCTGTCCATACACTCACAGCATCTATACTGTACATACACTCATAGCATCTATACCGTACATATGCTCACAGTATTCATCTGACCATACACTGATAGCATCTATACTGAACATACACTCATAGCATCTATACTGTACATACACTCATAGCATCTATACCGTACATACACTCACAGTATTCATCTGTCCATACACTCATAGCATCTATACTGTACATACGCTCACAGTATTCATCTGTCCATACACTCATAGCATCTATACTGCACATACACTCACAGTATTCATCTGTCCATACACTCATAGCATCTATACTGTACATATGCTCACTGTATTCATCTGTCCATACACTCATAGCATCTATACTGTCCATACACTCACAGTATCTATACTGTCCATACACTCATAACATCTATACTGTACATACACTCACAGCATCTATACCGTACATATAGTCACAGTATTCATCTGTCCATACACTCATAGCATCTATACTGCACATACACTCACAGCATCTATACTGTACATACACTCATAGCATCTATACTGTACATACACTCACAGTATTCATCTGTCCATACACTGATAGCATCTATACTGCACATACACTCACAGCATCTATACTGTACATACACTCACAGTATTCATCTGAACATACACTCATAGCATCTATACTGCACATACACTCACAGTATCTTTACTGTCCATACACTCATAGCATCTATACTGTACATACACTCACAGAATTAATCTGTCCATACACTCACAGCATCTATTCTATACATACGCTCATAGTATCTATACCGTACATACACTCACAGTATTCATCTGTCCATACACTCACAGCATCTATACTGTATATACGCTCAAAGTATTCATCTGTCCATACACTGATAGCATCTATACTGAACATACACTCACAGTATTCATCTGAACATACACTCATATCATCTATACTGTACATACACTCACAGCATCTATACTGTACATACACTCATAGCATCTATACTGTACATACACTCACAGTATTCATCTGTCCATACACTGATAGCATCTATACTGCACATACACTCACAGCATCTATACCGTACATACACTCCCAGTATTCATCTGTCCATACACTGATAGCATCTATACTGTATATACGCTCACAGTATTCATCTGTCCATACACTCATAGCATCTATACCGTACATACACTCACAGTATTCATCTGTCCATACACTGATAGCATCTATACTGTACATACACTCACAGTATTCATCTGTCCATACACTGATAGCATCTATACTGTACATACACTCACAGTATTCATCTGTCCATACACTCACAGCATCTATACTGTACATACACTCACAGCATCTATACCGTACATACACCCACAGTCTTCATCTGTCCATACACTCATAGCATCTATACTGTACATACACTCACAGTATTCATCTGTCCATACACTGATAGCATCTATACCGTACATACACCCACAGTATTCATCTGTCCATACACTCACAGCATCTATACTGTACATACACTCATAGCATCTATACCGTACATATGCTCACAGTATTCATCTGACCATACACTGATAGCATCTATACTGAACATACACTCATAGCATCTATACTGTACATACACTCATAGCATCTATACCGTACATACACTCACAGTTTTCATCTGTCCATACACTCACAGCATCTATACTGTATATACGCTCACAGTATTCATCTGTCCATACACTCATAGCATCTATACCGTACATACACTCACAGTCTTCATCTGTCCATACGCTCATAGCATCTATACTGTACATACGCTCACAGTATTCATCTGTCCATACACTCATAGCATCTATACTGCACATACACTCACAGTATTCATCTGTCCATACACTCATAGCATCTATACTGTACATACGCTCACAGTATTCATCTGTCCATACACTCATAGCATCTATACTGTCCATACACTCATAACATCTATACTGTACATACACTCACAGCATCTATACCGTACATACAGTCACAGCATCTATACTGTACATACACTCATAGCATCTATACTGTACATACACTCACAGTATTCATCTGTCCATACACTCATAGCATCTATACTGCACATACACTCACAGCATCTATACTGTACATACACTCACAGTATTCATCTGAACATACACTCATAGCATCTATACTGTACATACACTCACAGTATTCATCTGAACATACACTCATAGCATCTATACTGCACATACACTCGCAGTATTCATCTGTCCATACACTCATAGCATCTATACTGTACATACACTCACAGTATTCATCTGAACATACACTCATAGCATCTATACTGCACATACACTCGCAGTATTCATCTGTCCATACACTCATAGCATCTATACTGTACATACACTCACAGTATTCATCTGTCCATACACTGATAGCATCTATACTGTACATACACTCACAGTATTCATCTGTCCATACACTCATAGCATCTATACTGTACATACACTCACAGAATTCATCTGTCCATACACTCACAGCATCTATTCTATACATACGCTCATAGTATCTATACCGTACATACACTCACAGTATTCATCTGTCCATACACTCACAGCATCTATACTGTATATACGATCACAGTATTCATCTGTCCATACACTGATAGCATCTATACTGAACATACACTCACAGTATTCATCTGAACATACACTCATATCATCTATACTGTACATACACTCACAGCATCTATACTGTACATACACTCATAGCATCTATACTGTACATACACTCACAGTATTCATCTGTCCATACACTGATAGCATCTATACTGCACATACCCTCACAGCATCTATACCGTACATACACTCCCAGTATTCATCTGTCCATACACTGATAGCATCTATACTGTATATACGCTCACAGTATTCATCTGTCCATACACTCATAGCATCTATACCGTACATACACCCACAGTCTTCATCTGTCCATACACTCATAGCATCTATACTGTACATACACTCACAGTATTCATCTGTCCATACACTGATAGCATCTATACTGTACATACACTCACAGTATTCATCTGTCCATACACTCACAGCATCTATACTGTACATACACTCACAGCATCTATACCGTACATACACCCACAGTCTTCATCTGTCCATACACTCATAGCATCTATACTGTACATACACTCACAGTATTCATCTGTCCATACACTGATAGCATCTATACCGTACATACACCCACAGTATTCATCTGTCCATACACTCACAGCATCTATACTGTACATACACTCATAGCATCTATACCGTACATATGCTCACAGTATTCATCTGACCATACACTGATAGCATCTATACTGAACATACACTCATAGCATCTATACTGTACATACACTCATAGCATCTATACCGTACATACACTCACAGTATTCATCTGTCCATACACTCACAGCATCTATACTGTATATACGCTCACAGTATTCATCTGTCCATACATTCATAGCATCTATACCGTACATACACTCACAGTCTTCATCTGTCCATACGCTCATAGCATCTATACTGTACATACGCTCACAGTATTCATCTGTCCATACACTCATAGCATCTATACTGTACATACACTCACAGTATTCATCTGTCCATACACTCATAGCATCTATACTGTACATACGCTCACAGTATTCATCTGTCCATACACTCATAGCATCTATACTGTCCATACACTCATAACATCTATACTGTACATACACTCACAGCATCTATACTGTACATACAGTCACAGCATCTATACTGTACATACACTCATAGCATCTATACTGTACATACACTCACAGTATTCATCTGTCCATACACTGATAGCATCTATACTGCACATACACTCACAGCATCTATACTGTACATACACTCACAGTATTCATCTGAACATACACTCATAGCATCTATACTGCACATACACTCGCAGTATTCATCTGTCCATACACTCATAGCATCTATACTGTACATACACTCACAGTATTCATCTGTCCATACACTGATAGCATCTATACTGTACATACACTCACAGTATTCATCTGTCCATACACTCATAGCATCTATACTGTACATACACTCACAGAATTCATCTGTCCATGCACTCACAGCATCTATTCTATACATACGCTCATAGTATCTATACCGTACATACACTCACAGCATCTATACTGTATATACGGTCACAGTATTCATCTGTCCATACACTGATAGCATCTATACTGAACATACACTCACAGTATTCATCTGAACATACACTCATATCATCTATACTGTACATACACTCACAGCATCTATACTGTACATACACTCATAGCATCTATACTGTACATACACTCACAGTATTCATCTGTCCATACACTGATAGCATCTATACTGCACATACACTCACAGCATCTATACTGTACATACACTCACAGTATTCATCTGAACATACACTCATAACATCTATACTGTACATACACTCACAGTATTCATCTGAACATACACTCATAGCATCTATACTGTACATACACTCACAGTATTCATCTGTCCATACACTCATAGCATCTATACTGTACATACAATCGCAGTATTCATCTGTCCATACACTGATAGCATCTATACTGTACATACACTCACAGTATTCATCTGTCCATACACTGATAGCATCTATACTGTACATACACTCACAGTATTCCTCTGTCCATACACTCATAGCATCTATACTGTACATACACTCACAGTATTCATCTGTCCATACACTGATAGCATCTATACTGTACATACACTCACAGTATTCATCTCTCCATACACTTATAGCATCTATACTGTACATACACTCACAGTATTCATCTGTCCATACGCTCGTGATATTCTCTATGCAAGCTCATCGTTTTATTCTGTTCACCTCACGGTATTCATACTTTTATACGCTCATCGTGTATTATACTGTCCAGACTCACAGTGTTCATGCTGTTTATATGTTTCTTGGAATTTACATTCTCATACGCTAATTTTTTTACCGTGTAACGTTCTTGGCATGCACACTGTGTTCCACTGATGGTATTTTGTTCACACGTTCATGGCTTTTATTTTGGTCACACGCTCAGGGTTTTTAGACTGTTCACGGTTAACGTTTGTGGCGTTACGGTCCTTAAACTCATGGTATTTATACTGTTCATTCATTCTTGACATTATACTGTTCTCACGCTCATAGCATCACACGTTCTTGGCATTTATACGGCTCATACGCTCTCACTCTCTGCTCACACGTTCATAGTATTTATGCTGCACATGCATCCTTAGCGGTTTGGTGCGGCGCATGCGCTCTTGGCTTTGTAGTCACATGCTCATGGCATTGGAGCTGCATGTGCGCTCGTGGCGTCCTGTGTTCTATGGCGTTTGTGCTGTTTGGACGCTCATACACGCTCATAGAGTTACCATGGACAGTGAGCTGCATCTCTGCTCTGTATACATTCACATAATTTATCATGTATATATGCTCATTGCATTATACGGCACATACGCTCGTAGTTATACTATCTCACGTTATAGTTTTTATACAGTAAAAAAAAAAACATACGGTCATGGCTCATACGGTACTTCCACGCATCTCGGTACACACGTCCATAGCGTCATACGGTACATACGCTCATAGAGTTTATACTATGTTATAGGCTCATAGTATTCAAGGTACATAACTGCATAGCATGCTCTCTGGGCATACATTCTTAAGGTTTATAATACTATACGGTAAAGTTTGATGGAATTTTACGTTGTTTACACTGTGCAGTCACATGCATCATTTACTGTACACAGGTTACATGTCAGTCATACGTCCATGACCACGTACGGTAAATAGATAGGTCACATACAGACGTTGATGCTAGAATCTACATACATACTCCTGACGGTTTCATTACATCAATACTTTCAATAGTACTGATAAAGAAAAGGATAGCACTCACCACTGATAAAGAAAAGGATAGCACTCACCACTTCAGGTAGCTTTTGCATGTGTTTTCTTTATTGCATATTAATCCAAAAAGTGACGGCGTGCAGTGGATAGCATAGGTGCAGCGGGTGCGGACGCTGGGGCGCTCTCAGCAATGACAACAGCTGTTTCGTTGGATACTCCCACTTCTTCTGTATCCCACCAAACAGCTGTCGTCATTGCTGAGAGCACCCCGGCATCCGCTCCCGCTGCACCTTTGCTATCCACTGCACGCCGTCACTTTTTGGATTAATATGCAATAAAGAAAACACATCCAAATGCTACCTGAAGTGGTGAGTGCTATCCTTTTCTTTATCAGTATTTATTGTACCTGCAATATGTGCACTCATGGATTTAGCACCCCATTAACTCCTGCATAGGGATTTACCATTCACTCTGAGAAATAGGTTACAGTGCCGGATTAATGCACTTTCTCCATTATATGACACTTTCAATAGTACACTCGCACTACTATAGCCGTTACCCCACGCATGTGTTAGACGTTTTTGTAATCACGCACGGTTGTATTACATGTCTGTTAGTTCAGCGGATGTTCCAGATATTAATTACAGCGGAGTCTACATGTACCAGCAATTCTATTTGTATCACGTACGTCACCAAGTCAGTCTCACTCATTGCTAGGATTGGAGCAGCTTACCACACAAACGTTAGTTCACCTCACTCCACTACGCTGTTACACTGGCATCGTTCCTGCAGCTGATTGGTCACACAAGTTTCTGTAGTAGCTGCACATAATAACAGTCACTAAGTCAGTATCACAGTCCAAGGACCCTGCACCATGTTATTGTCATAGACACCAGCAATTAACATCATGACACATAAGCGGTTTTCCCAACATACCTGCCACGTCTGCAGGGGGGCTTACAGTGTGCCATTGTTGTTACCGACACATTTTCAGAGCAATACCATCACGACACACAGGAGGCGGTATACCCTCCACACCTGCCACGTCTGCAGGGGATGCCCTGCAAAGTTGTTTGTCACAGACACGTCTTCAGAGCAACAACACAACGACACAAAGGCGGCTGTATACCCTCCAAACCTGCCACGCCTGCAGGGGGATACACTGCGTAGTTGTGATTACTGAAACGTTCTTCTGAGAAACAACATCACAACACCTAAGTTGTGGTATTCCAGTTAACTGCCTCGTCTGCAGAAGGTTGCACTGCATAGTTGTTGTTACTGACATATCTTTAGAGCAAAAACATCATGACACACATATGGTTGTTTACCCGTTATGCCTGCCACGTCTGCAAGGGGAAGCACCACGCAGGTTATTGTTACTGACACGTCTTTAGAGCAATAACTTTACAACACATAGGTGGTTGTTTACCCGTTATGCCTGCCACGTCTGCAGGGGGAGGCACCACGCAGGTTATTGTTACTGGCACATCTGCAGAGCAATAACATTACGACACATAGGCGGTTCTTTACCCATTATGCCTGCCACGTCTGCAGGGGGAGGCACCACGCAGGTTATTGTTCCTCACACGTCTTCCGAGCAATAATATTACGACACATAGGGGGTTCTTTACCCGTTAAGCCTGCCACGTCTGCAGGGGGAGGCACCATGCAGGTTATTGTTACTCACACGTCTTCCGAGCAATAATATTACGACACATCAGTGGTTCTTTACCCGTTAAGCCTGCCATGTCTACCCGGGGAGGCACCACGCAGGTTATTGTTACTCACACGTCTTCCGAGCAATAACCTTACGACACATAGGTGGTTGTTTACCCGTTAAGCCTGCCAGATCTGCGGGGAGAGGCACCACGCAGGTTATTGTTACTCACACGTCTTCCGAGCAACAACATTACGACACATAGGTGGTTCTTTACCCGTTATGGCTGCCACATCTGCGGGAGGAGGCACCAGGCAGGTTATTGATACTGACACGTTTTTTCAGAGCAATAACACTACGACACATGTATGATTGTTACCCGTTATGTCTGCCACGTCTGCAGGGGGATACACCACGCAGGGATTGCCACTGACACGTCTTCAGTTATATCATCATGACACAGGTGGTGTGTACTCCCTGTGTCTGCCATGTGGGCACAGCCATAGACATGATTGTACGCAAGACATGTCTAGCCTACTAAGGGGCTTACCTGGGTGTATTTTTGATTTACAGGCGATATGGCGATACAAGGCTGTCATCATCAAAGATCTGTCGGGTAGTAGTTGTTGTGTGTCATTTTGCTAACAATTTATCTTACCACTTAATAGCAGGGACTCGGTTAGCTTCTTACCATGCCTGGCGGGTCTACTATCGTTCTCACTCTTGCACTGATGCATGGGTAAGGGTGATAATGAGGCACCGGTCAGCTGGCTCGTCAGCCTGATCCTGATGAAGTGCCCGCCCGTTTTATTACAGAATTGGCTTGACCACCACAGCGCTTCAGTCCTTAGTATAGAGTTCTAGGTCAGATAGTTCACAGCTTTCCATATCTTCTGTCTTAAGATGGTGTCTAACATGGGTTAGGATTAGGAAACTGGTTCATGTTTATAAATTCTATTATTTCCGGACCACTTTTTGCCCACTAAAGGCGGGCCCCCCCTCCCCCGTCACGGTTATTGGGCACAAATCTGATCTCTTTGTCAAAGTTTAAATGTTTCCATGACGGGTAGATATGTGACGCTGTAATCACGAGCGCGAGTGTGACGCCCCGAACACAAATATATTGATGAGAATCTGGCTGTAATACATTAGTGTATATATTGTATATATATCTATTAGTGTATCTCTGTATGTTCATGTATATATTGTGATACATTAGTGTATATTGCCCCTGTGTATATCATGTATCCGATCCGTCCTCTTCTCTAACATATATGTATCTCATGTATCCGATCCTTCCTCTTCTCTCACATATATGTATCTCATGTATCCGATCCGTCCTCTTCTCTCACATATATGTATCTCATGTGTCTAATCCTTCCTCTTCTATCACATATATGTATCTCATGTATCCGATCCTTCCTCTTCTCTCACATATATGTATCTCATGTATCCGATCCCTCCTCTTCTCTCACATATATGTATCTCATGTGTCTAATCCTTCCTCTTCTATCACATATAGGTATCTCATGTATCCGATCCTTCCTCTTCTCTCACATATATGTATCTCATGTATCAGATCCCTCCTCTTCTCTCACATATATGTATCTCATGTGTCTAATCCTTCCTCTTCTATCACATATATGTATCTCTCATGTATCCGATTCTTCCTCTTCTATCACATATATGTATCTCAGGTATTTGATCCTTCCTCTTCTCTAACATATATGTATCTCATGTATCTGATTCTTCCTCTTCTCTCACATATATGTATCTCATGTGTCTAATCCTTCCTCTTCTATCACATATATGTATCTCTCATGTATCCGATTCTTCCTTTTCTATCACATATATGTATCTCATGCATCTGATCCTTCCTCTTCTCTCACATATATGTATCTCATGTATCCGATCCTTCCTCTTCTATTACATATATGTATCTCATGTATCCAATCCTTCCTCTTCTATCACATATATGTATCTCATGTATCCGATCATTCCTCTTCTCTCACATATATGTATCTCATGTATCCGATTCTTCCTCTTCTCTCACATATATGTATCTCATGTATCTGATCCTTCCTCTTCTATCAGATATATGTATCTCATGTATCCGATCCTTCCTCTTCTCTCACATATATGTACCTCATGTATCCGATCCTTCCTCTTCTATCACATATATGTATCTCATGTATCCGATCCTTCCTCTTCTCTCTCATATATGTATCTCATGTATCCGATCCTTCCTCTTTTATCACATATATGTATCTCATGTATCCGATCCTTCCTCTTCTCTCTCATATATGTATCTCATGTATCCGATCCTTCCTCCTCTATCACATATATGTATCTCATGTATCCGATCCTTCCTCTTCTATCACATATATGTATCTCATGTATCCGATCCGTCCTCTTCTCTCACATATATGTATATCATGTATCCGATCCTTCCTCCTCTATCACATATATGTATCTCATGTATCCGATCCTTCCTCTTCTATCACATATATGTATCTCATGTATCCGATCCTTCCTCTTCTATCACATATATGTATCTCATGTATCCGATCCTTCCTCTTCTATCACATATATGTATCTCATGTATCCGATTCTTCCTCTTCTCTCACATATATGTATCTCATGTATCTGATCCTTCCTCTTCTCTCTCATATATGTATCTCATGTATCCGATCCTTCCTCTTCTATCACATATATGTATCTCATGTATCCGATTCTTCCTCTTCTCTCACATATATGTATCTCATGTATCTGATCCTTCCTCTTCTCTCTCATATATGTATCTCATGTATCCGATCCTTCCTCTTCTATCACATATATGTATCTCATGTATCCGATCCTTCCTCTTCTATCACATATATGTATCTCATGTATCCGATCCTTCCTCTTCTATCACATATATGTATCTCATGTATCCGATTCTTCCTCTTCTCTCACATATATGTATCTCATGTATCCGATCCTTCCTCTTCTATCACATATATGTATCTCATGTATCCGATCCTTCCTCTTCTATCACATATATGTATCTCATGTATCCGATGTTTCTGGTGGTAATAAGTGGACACAATGCTCAGTGTGAACGATGACTTTCACCGATTCTTCTCATCACTTACTAGATATATAAAAAATGTTGCTGCTCTGACTGCAGAGAAGCCTTTCCTAGACCGATCACTAAACTGTCTTTCCTTGCAATGATTCCCCCGGGGCCCTACAGAAAAGTGAGAGGGGCCCCAACAGGCAGGGAAGTGAAGCAGCGGGCGCAGGGGGTAATAATAAAGAAAAGGAGAGAGAGGGAACCACTGCCAGATACCTCCAGACTGGAAGATACAGGGAGTGAGGAGCAGAGTCCACAGCAGCACAGAGGATTTCAGGAGAGATAATACAGGACTGTATATATATGTATGAGATGTATATAGAGCAGAGCGTCCAGCAGCACAGAGGATTTCAGGAGAGATAATACAGGACTGTATGTATCTGTATGAGATGTATAGAGAGCGGAGCGTCCAGCAGTACAGAGGATTTCAGGAGAGATAATACAGGACTGTATGTATCTGTATGAGATGTATAGAGAGTGGAGCGTCCAGCAGCACAGAGGATTTCAGGAGATATAATACAGGACTGTATGTATCTGTATGAGATGTATACAGAGCAGAGCGTCCAGCAGCACAGAGGATTTCAGGAGATATAATACAGGACTGTATATATATGTATGAGATCTATACAGAGCGGAGCATCCAGCAGCACAGAGGATTTCAGGAGATATAATACAGGACTGTATATATATGTATGAGATGTATATAGAGCAGAGCGTCCAGCAGCACAGAGGATTTCAGGAGATATAATACAGGACTGTATATATGTATGAGATCTATACAGAGCGGAGCGTCCAGCAGCACAGAGGATTTCAGGAGATATAATACAGGACTGTATATATATGTATGAGATGTATAGAGAGCGGAGCGTCCAGCAGTACAGAGGATTTCAGGAGAGATAATACAGGACTATATATATATATATGTATGAGATCTATACAGAGCGGAGCGTCCAGCAGCACAGAGGATTTCAGGAGAGATAATACAGGACTATATATATATGTATGAGATCTATGCAGAGCGGAGCGTCCAGTAGCACAGAGGATTTCAGGAGATATAATACAGGACTGTATATATATGTATGAGATGTATATAGAGCGGAGCGTACAGCAGCACAGAGGATTTCAGGAAAGATAATACAGGACTATATATATATGTATGAGATGTATACAGAGCGGAGCGTCCAGCAGTACAGAGGATTTCAGGAGATATAATACAGGACTGTATATATATATGTATGAGATGTATACAGAGCGGAGCATCCAGCAGCACAGAGGATTTCAGGAGAGATAATACAGGACTATATATATATATATATATATATATACATATATGAGATGTATAGAGAGCGGAGCGGCCAGCAGTACAGAGGATTTCAGGAGAGATAATACAGGACTATATATATATATATATATATATATATATGTATGAGATGTATACAGAGCGGAGCGTCCAGCAGCACAGAGGATTTCAGGAGAGATAATACAGGAGTCAGGACTGTATATATATATATATATATATATATATATATGATGAAGATAGAGAACGGAGCGTCCAGCAGCACAGAGGATTTCAGGAGAGATAATACAGGACTGTATATATATGTATGAGATGTATAGAGAGCGGAGCATCCAGCAGCACAGAGGATTTCAGGAGAGATAATACAGGACTGTATATATATGTATGAGATGTATAGAGAGCGGAGCGTCCAGCAGCACAGAGGATTTCAGGAGAGATAATACAGGACTGTATATATATGTATGAGATGTATAGAGAGCGGAGCATCCAGCAGCACAGAGGATTTCAGGAGAGATAATACAGGACTGTATATATATATTTATGAGATGTATAGAGAGCGGAGCATCCAGCAGCATGGAGGATTTCAGGAGATATAATACAGGACTGTATATATATATATGAGATGTATAGACAGAACGGAGCGTTCAGCAGCACAGAGGATTTCAGGAGAGATAATACAGGACTATATATATATATATATATATATGTATGAGATTAATACAGAGCGGAGCATCCAGCAGCACAGAGGATTTCAGGAGAGATAATACAGGACTGTATATATATATATATATATATATATATATATATATATATATATATATGTAGGAGATGTATAGAGAGCGAAGCGTCCAGCAGCACAGAGGATTTCAGGAGAGATAATACAGGACTGTATATATATGTATGAGATGTATAGAGAGCGGAGCATCCAGCAGCACAGAGGATTTCAGGAGAGATAATACAGGACTGTATATATATGTATGAGATGTATAGAGAGCGGAGCATCCAGCAGCACAGAGGATTTCAGGAGAGATAATACAGGACTGTATATATATGTATGAGATGTATAGAGAGCGGAGCATCCAGCAGCACAGAGGATTTCAGGAGAGATAATACAGGACTGTATATATATTTATGAGATGTATAGAGAGCGGAGCATCCAGCAGCATGGAGGATTTCAGGAGATATAATACAGGACTGTATATATATATATATGAGATGTATATACAGAGCGGAGCGTCCAGCCGTACAGAGGATTTCAGGAGAGATAATACAGGACTGTATATATATATATATATATATATATATATATATGAGATGTATATAGAGAACGGAGATGAATAGAGAGCGGAGCGTCAAGCAGCACAGAGGATTTCAGGAGAGATAATACAGGACTGTATATATATATATATATATATGAGATGGATAGAGAGCGGAGCGTCCAGCAGTACAGAGGATTTCAGGAGAGATAATACAGGACTGTATATATATATATGAGATGAATACAGAGTGGAGCGTCCTGCAGCACAGAGGATTTCAGGAGAGATAATACAGGACTGTATATATATGTATGAGATGTATAGAGAGCGGAGCGTCCAGCAGCACAGAGGATTTCAGGAGAGATAATACAGGACTGTATATATCTGTATGAGATCTATACAGAGCGGAGCGTCCAGCAGTACAGAGGATTTCAGGAGAGATAATACAGGACTGTATATATATATGTATGAGATGTATAGAGAGCGGAGCGTCTAGCAGCACAGAGGATTTCAGGAGAGATAATACAGGACTGTATATATATGTATGAGATGTATACAGAGCGGAGCGTCCAGCAGCACAGAGGATTTCAGGAGATATAATACAGGACTGTATATATATGTATGAGATGTATACAGAGTGGAGCGTCCAGCAGCACAGAGGATTTCAGGAGAGATAATACAGGACTGTATATATATGTATGAGATGTATACAGAGCGGAGCGTCCAGCAGTACAGAGGATTTCAGAAGATATAATACAGGACTGTATATATATGTATGAGATGTATACAGAGTGGAGCGTCCAGCAGTACAGAGGATTTCAGGAGAGATAATACAGGACTGTATATATATGTATGAGATGTATACAGAGCGGAGCGTCCAGCAGTACAGAGGATTTCAGGAGAGATAATACAGGACTGTATATATATATATGAGATGAATACAGAGCGGAGCGTCCAGCAGCACAGAGGATTTCAGGAGATATAATACAGGACTGTATATATATATGTATGAGATGTATACAGAGCGGAGCGTCCAGCAGCACAGAGGATTTCAGGAGAGATAATACAGGACTGTATATATATATGTATGAGATGTATACAGAGCGGAGCGTCCAGCAGCACAGAGGATTTCAGGAGAGATAATACAGGACTGTATATATATATATGTATGAGATTAATACAGAGCAGAGCATCCAGCAGCACAGAGGATTTCAGGAGCCCGGATCGTTTTGTATTTGGAGAATCCCATGAATGTGCCGTAGGCGTCCTTAGAATAGTCCTTGTATCTTGTGTCAATGGCGCTATTGTCACTCCGCGTCTTGCGATTTCCTTGCACCATTTTGTACTATAGGACGCGCCATTTATAACGTCTGTCACACGTCTGTATATAGAGGCGCCGTCCATGTAATCTCTGGAGATGTCTCTTGTAAACATGACTGTGAGAGTGTCAGAGAGTCTTAAAGGGGCTCTCTAGTGTTCACAACATAAGGGGGACCCCCGGAGATCATGTGACCTGCAGCGTCCCCACTGGTGACATCGAGCACTGCGCCTCTGCTTTCCTCCCAACCAAAACCAGAACGTGAAATAAGATTATTCCCTATACTTTACCCTGCAGCTCTGCTTCTGTGTATAAATCAGTGTTTGCTAACCAGGGTGCCTCCAGCTGTTCAAAACTACAACTCCCAGAATGCCCAGATAGCCAGAGGTCGTGTGGGCATGCTGGGAGTTGTAGTTTGTAAACTGCTGAAGAAACCTTGGTTCGTCATTGGCATGCTGGGAGTTGAAGTTTCACAACAGCTGGAGGCACAGTAGTTGGTCACATGAATGCTGGGAGTTGTAGTTGGCACAAACTTATGAAGATTATAAACTACAAACAATTAAATAACCATTTCAAAATAAAATAATATAAAATAAAACGCTTCTCCTCTGGAGCCGACACATTGATTTCCATTAGAAAGGTGTAATGTCTCATGTCCCCTGTGGGGGCGCTGCAAGGAGATCACCCATGTGCAGGATAATTAGCAAGCTGGGGGTCACTCCATCATCATCATCCAGTCCGGCAGCTGGAGTGTCACTTTAATGGCGGCCATATTGGTTGTCATCCAGAAAAGCTCCACGATGACTATTATTTCCCAGCTGGCAGAACAGATGTTCCCGATTTATGTCCTCGGGGAGGAATGTCAGGTGTGTCGCACACTGATCTGTAGGCGGAGCCGCCATAAAATGGTGCAAACATTCGTGCGACAGTGAGGGAGGAAAGGAAGTGTCACCTGTCTGCCATCAGGATCACAGCCATGTGTAAAGGACCTCGACCAGCTGTCATCATCAGGGGGCCTCCAGCTGTTGATGAACTACAACTCCAAGACATTCTAGGAGTTGTAGTTTTGCAACAGGTGGAAACAGGAATCTATTGTGCATGCCCCTGAAAACAGGAATCTACTGCGCATATCCCGAAAACAGGAATCTACTGCGCATATCCCGAAAACAGGAATCTATTGCACATGGCCCTGAAAACAGGAATCTACTGCGCATATCCCAAAAACAGAAATCTACTGCGCATATCCCGAAAACAGGAATCTACTGTGCATGCCCCTAAAACTGGAATCTACTGAACATGCCCCAAAAACAGGAATCTACTGTGCTTGCCCCTGAAAACAGGAATCTACTGTGCATGCCCCTGAAAACAGGAATCTACTGTGCATGCCCCTAAAACTGAAATCTACTGCACATGCCCCGAAAACAGGAATCTACTGCGCATATCCCGAAAACAGGAATCTACTGCACATGCCCCGAAAACAGGAATCTACTGCGCATATCCCGAAAACAGGAATCTACTGCACATGCCCCTGAAAACAGGAATCTACTGCGCATATCCCGAAAACAGGAATCTACTGCACATGCCCCTGAAAACAAGAATCTTCTGCGCATGCCCCTGAAAACAGGAATCTACTGCGCATATCCCAAAAACAGAAATCTACTGCGCATATCCCGAAAACAGCAATCTACTGCGCATGCCCCTGAAAACAGGAATCTACTGTGCATGTCCCTGAAAACAGGAATCTACTACGCATGCCCCTGAAAACAGGAATCTACTGTGCATGCCCCTGAAAACAGGAATCTACTGTGCATGCCCCTAAAACTGGAATCTACTGCACATGCCCCGAAAACAGGAATCTACTGCGCATATCCCGAAAACAGGAATCTACTGCACATGCCCCTGAAAACAGGAATCTACTGCGCATATCCCGAAAACAGGAATCTACTGCACATGCCCCTGAAAACAGGAATCTACTGCACATGCCCCTGAAAACAGGAATCTACTGCGCATGCCCCTGAAAACAGGAATCTACTGCGCATATCCCGAAAACAGGAATCTACTGCACATGCCCCTGAAAACAGGAATCTACTGCGCATGCCCCTGAAAACAGGAATCTACTGCGCATGCCCCTGAAAACAGGAATCTACTGTGCATGCCCCTGAAAATAGGAATCTACTGTGCATGCCCCTGAAAACAGGAATCTACTGTGCATGCCCCTGAAAACAGGAATCTACTGTGCATGCCCCTGAAAACAGGAATCTACTGTGCATGCCCCTAAAACTGAAATCTACTGCACATGCCCCGAAAACAGGAATCTACTGCGCATATCCCGAAAACAGGAATCTACTGCACATGCCCCTGAAAACAGGAATCTACTGCGCATATCCCGAAAACAGGAATCTACTGCACATGCCCCTGAAAACAAGAATCTACTGCGCATGCCCCTGAAAACAGGAATCTACTGCGCATATCCCAAAAACATAAATCTACTGCTCATATCCCGAAAACAGCAATCTACTTCGCATGCCCCTGAAAACAGGAATCTACTGTGCATGCCCCTGAAAACAGGAATCTACTACGCATGCCCCTGAAAACAGGAATCTACTGTGCATGCCCCTGAAAACAGGAATCTACTGTGCATGCCCCTAAAACTGGAATCTACTGCACATGCCCCGAAAACAGGAATTTACTGCGCATATCCCGAAAACAGGAATCTACTGCACATGCCCCTGAAAACAGGAATCTACTGCGCATATCCCGAAAACAGGAATCTACTGCACATGCCCCTGAAAACAGGAATCTACTGCACATGCCCCTGAAAACAGGAATCTACTGCGCATGCCCCTGAAAACAGGAATCTACTGCGCATATCCCGAAAACAGGAATCTACTGCACATGCCCCTGAAAACAGGAATCTACTGCGCATGCCCCTGAAAACAGGAATCTACTGTGCATGCCCTTGAAAATAGGAATCTACTGTGCATGCCCCTGAAAACAGGAATCTACTGTGCATGCCCCTGAAAACAGGAATCTACTGTGCATGCCCCGAAAACAGGAATCTACTGCGCATATGCCAAAAACAGGAATCTACTGCACATGCCCCTGAAAACAGGAATCTACTGTGCATGCCCCTGAAAACAGGAATCTACTGTGCATGCCCCTGAAAACAGGAATCTACTGCGCATGCCCCTGAAAACAGGAATCTACTGTGCATGCCCCTGAAAACAGGAATCTACTGCACATGCCCCTGAAAACAGGAATCTACTGCGCATATCCCGAAAACAGGAATCTACTGCACATGCCCCTAAAAACAGGAATCTACTGTGCATGTCCCTGAAAACAGGAATCTACTGTGCATGCCCCTGAAAACAGGAATCTACTGCGCATGCCCCTGAAAACAGGTATCTACTGCGCATGCCCCTGAAAACAGGAATCTACTGTGCATGCCCCTGAAAATAGGAATCTACTGTGCATGCCCCTGAAAACAGGAATCTACTGTGCATGCCCCTGAAAACAGGAATCTACTGTGCATGCCCCTGAAAACAGGAATCTACTGTGCATGCCCCGAAAACAGGAATCTACTGCGCATATCCCAAAAACAGGAATCTACTGCACATGCCCCTGAAAACAGGAATCTACTGCGCATATCCCAAAAACAGAAATCTACTGCGCATATCCCAAAAACAGGAATCTACTGCGCATGCCCCTGAAAACAGGAATCTACTGTGCATGCCCCTGAAAACAGGAATCTACTGTGCATGCCCCTGAAAACAGGAATCTACTGTGCATGCCCCTAAAACTGAAATCTACTGCACATGCCCCGAAAACAGGAATCTACTGCGCATATCCCGAAAACAGGAATCTACTGCACATGCCCCTGAAAACAGGAATCTACTGCGCATATCCCGAAAACAGGAATCTACTGCACATGCCCCTGAAAACAGGAATCTACTGCACATGCCCCTGAAAACAGGAATCTACTGCGCATATCCCAAAAACAGAAATCTACTGCGCATATCCCGAAAACAGCAATCTACTGCGCATGCCCCTGAAAACAGGAATCTACTGTGCATGCCCCTGAAAACAGGAATCTACTGCGCATGCCCCTGAAAACAGGAATCTACTGTGCATGCCCCTGAAAACAGGAATCTACTGCGCATGCCCCTAAAACTGGAATCTACTGCACATGCCCCGAAAACAGGAATCTACTGCGCATATCCCGAAAACAGGAATCTACTGCACATGCCCCTGAAAACAGGAGTCTACTGCGCATATCCCGAAAACAGGAATCTACTGCACATGCCCCTGAAAACAGGAATCTACTGCGCATGCCCCTGAAAACAGGAATCTACTGCGCATGCCCCTGAAAACAGGAATCTACTGCGCATGTCCCTGAAAACAGGAATCTACTGTTTATGCCCCTGAAAACAGGAATCTACTGTGCATGCCCCTGAAAACAGGAATCTACTGTGCATGCCCCTGAAAACAGGAATCTACTGTGCATGCCCCTGAAAACAGGAATCTACTGCGCATATCCCGAAAACAGGAATCTACTGCACATGCCCCTGAAAACAGGAATCTACTGCGCATATCCCGAAAACAGGAATCTACTGCACATGCCCCTGAAAACAGGAATCTACTGCGCATGCCCCTGAAAACAGGAATCTACTGCGCATATCCCGAAAACAGGAATCTACTGCGCATATCCCGAAAACAGGAATCTACTGCGCATGCCCCTGAAAACAGGAATCTACTGCGCATGTCCCTGAAAACAGGAATCTACTGTTTATGCCCCTGAAAACAGGAATCTACTGCGCATGTCCCTGAAAACAGGAATCTACTGTTTATGCCCCTGAAAACAGGAATCTACTGTGCATGCCCCTGGAAACAGGAATCTACTGCGCATGCCCCTGAAAACAGGAATCTACTGCGCATGCCCCTGAAAACAGGAATCTACTGCGCATGCCCCTGAAAACAGGAATCTACTGTGCATGCCCCTGAAAACAGGAATCTACTGCGCATATCCCGAAAACAGGAATCTACTGCACATGCCCCTGAAAACAGGAATCTACTGCGCATGCCCCTAAAAACAGGAATCTACTGTGCATATCCCAAAAACAGCAATCTACTGTGCATGCCCCGGAAAACAGGAATCTACTGTGCATGCCCCTGAAAACAGGAATCTACTGTGCATGCCCCTGAAAACAGGAATCTACTGCGCATGTCCCTGAAAACAGGAATCTACTGCGCATGCCCCTGAAAACAGGAATCTACTGTGCATGCCCCTGAAAACAGGAATCTACTGCGCATGCCTCTAAAAACAGGAATATACTGCGCATATCCCGAAAACAGGAATCTACTGCACATGCCCCTGAAAACTGGAATCTACTGCGCATGCCCCTAAAAACAGGAATCTACTGTGCATATCCCAAAAACAGGAATCTACTGTGCATATCCCGAAAACAGGCATCTACTGCACATGCCCCTGAAAACAGGAATCTACTGCACATATCCCAAAAACAGGAATCTACTGCACATGCCCCTAAAAACTGGAATCTACTGCGCATGCCCCTAAAAACTGGAATCTACTGCGCATGCCTCTAAAAACTGGAATCTACTGCGCATGCCCCTAAAAACTGGAATCTACTGTACATGCCCCTAAAAACTGGAATCTACTGCACATGCCCCTAAAAACTGGAATCTACTGCACATGCCCCTAAAAACTGGAATCTACTGCGCATGCCCCTAAAAACTGGAATCTACTGCATATGCCCCTAAAAACTGGAATCTACTGCACATGCCCCTAAAAACTGGAATCTACTGCGCATGCCCCGAAAACAGGAATCTACTACACATGCCCCTAAAAACTGGAATCTACTGCACATGCCCCTAAAAACTGGAATCTACTGCGCATGCCCCTAAAAACTGGAATCTACTGCACATGCCCCTAAAAACTGGAATCTACTGCGCATGCCCCTAATAACTGGAATCTACTGCACATGCCCCTAAAACAGGAATCTACTGCACATGCCCCTAAAAACTGGAATCTACTGCACATGCCCCTAAAAAAAGGAATCTACTGCACATGCCCCTGAAAACAGAAATATACTGCACATGCCCCTAAAAACCAGAATCTACTGCACATGCCCCTAAAACAGGAATCTACTGCACATGCCCCTAAAACCTGGAATCTACTGCGCATGCCCCTAAAAACTGGAATCTACTGCCCATCCCCCTAAAACAGGAATCTACTGCATATGCCCCTAAAACAGGAATCTACTGCACATGCCCCTAAAAACTGGAATCTACTGCGCATGCCCCTAAAAAAAGAAATCTACTGCGCATCCCATTAAAAACTGGAATCTACTGCGCATGCCCCTGAAAACAGGAATATACTGCACATGCCCCTAAAAACTGGAATCTACTGCGCATGCCCCGAAAAACAGGAATCTACTGCGCATGCCCCGAAAACAGGAATCTACTGCGCATGCCCCTAAAACAGGAATCTACTGCACATGACCCTAAAAACTGGAATCTACTGCGCATGCCCCTAAAAACAGGAATCTACTGCACATGCCCCTAAAAACAGGAATCTACTGCGCATGCCCCGAAAAACAGGAATCTACTGCGCATGCCCCGAAAACAGGAATCTACTGTGCATGCCCCTGAAAACAGGAATCTACTGCACATGCCCCGAAAACAGGAATCTACTGCACATGCCCCTAAAAAACTAATCTACTGCGCATGCCCCTAAAAAAAGGAATCTACTGCACGTGCCCCTAAAAACTGGAATCTACTGCGCATGCCCCTAAAAAAAGGAATCTACTGCACATGCCCCTAAAACAGGAATCTACTGCACATGCCCCGAAAACAGGAATCTACTGCACATGCCCCTAAAAAACTAATCTACTGCGCATGCCCCTAAAAAAAGGAATCTACTGCACGTGCCCCTAAAAACTGGAATCTACTGCGCATGCCCCTAAAAAAAGGAATCTACTGCACATGCCCCTAAAACAGGAATCTACTGCACATGCCCCTAAAAACAGAAATCTACTGCACATGCCTCTAAAAACTGGAATCTACTGCGCATTCCCCTAAAAACTGGAATCTATTGCACATGCCCCTAAAAACTGGAATCTACTGCGCATGCCCCTAAAAAAATGGAATCTACTGCACATGCCCCTAAAAACTGGAATCTACTGCGCATGCCCCTAAAAAAAAGAATCTACTGCACATGCCCCTAAAACAGGAATCTACTGCACATGCCCCTAAAAACAGAAATCTACTGCGCATGCCCCTAAAAAAAGGAATCTACTGCGCATGCCCCTAAAAAAAAGAATCTACTGCACATGCCCCTAAAACAGGAATCTACTGCACATGCCCCTAAAAAAAGGAATTTACTGCACATGCCCCTAAAAACTGGAATCTACTGCACATGCCCCTAAAAAAAGGAATTTACTGCACATGCCCCGAAAAACCAGAATCTACTGCACATGCCCCTAAAACAGGAATCTACTGCACATGCCCCTAAAAAAAGGAATCTACTGCGCATATCCCGAAAAACTGGAATCTATTGCACATGCCCCTAAAAAAAGGAATCTACTGCGCATATCCCGAAAACAGGAATCTACTGCACATGCCCCTAAAAACTGGAATCTACTGCACATGCCCCTAAAAACTGGAATCTACTGCACATGCCCCTAAAAACAGGAATCTACTGCACATGCCCCTAAAAACTGGAATCTACTGCACATGCCCCTAAAAACAGGAATCTACTGCACATGCCCCTGAAAACAGGAATCTAATGAGCACGTGCAAGATTTTAGAGGTAATTCTAATGATGTTAGACTTTTATTTTGCTAAAATAATAATAAAATGAGGCCTAATATCGATGTCAGAATTGCTCTTCTTTTCCCTCTCCGCTCATAGAACAATGCGCTTCTTTCTTTAGAACCAGTTCATCCTTGCGCGGGACTTGCTGGCAGGACTGGGGAATCTGGGCCTATTAGTCTTTTGGTGCCTGATTATGGCTGCACCCCGGGCTCCCTGCAGTCTATGGGTGTCCATCCCAGCAAGGGATCCTGGGGCCATCAGCGTCTGTATGTGAGGGAAAGGGTTAAATAGAAAATGTAAATGAAGTAAATAGTAAATGAAGGCTTGTCAGGTCTATAAAATATCATTTATATTATAAATGACTATAATCTATAGAATAAGTCACTATAATCCATAGAGTAAGTAATTCATCTGAGCAGTAATAACCAGCGTCTATTCTGGGTCCTGTTCCCACCCTGAATGTCAGCGGATAAAAATACCAAAACCTTATTATTAAGTTCTGTTGTTTCTGACGATCTCTACAAACAGGAAGAAATTAGGTTCACGTCTATACAGTCTATACATTCACTTGTGTCCCCTTTTCCAGACCTGTGGCTTCACACGATTCTGTCTCTGAGCTCTACAGGCAGTTCTTTCCCCCTCTTGGCTTGGTGTTTGCTCTGATATACACTGTCAGCTGTGAGACCTTATATAGACAGGGCTGTGTCTGAGCTCTACAGGCAGTTCTTTCATCCTCATGGCTCAGTGTTTGCTCTGATATATATTGTCAGCTGTGAGACATAATATAGACAGGGCTGTGTCTGAGCTCTACAGGCAGTTCTTTCATCCTCATGGCTTGGTGTTTGCTCTGATATATATTGTCAGCTGTGAGACATAATATAGACAGGGCTGTGTCTGAGCTCTACAGGCAGTTCTTTCCCCCTCATGGCTTGGTGATTGCTCTGATATACATTGTCAGCTGTGAGACCTTATATAGACAGGGCTGTGTCTGAGCTCTACAGGCAGTTCTTTCATCCTCATGGCTCAGTGTTTGCTCTGATATACATTGTCAGCTGTGAGACCTTATATAGACAGGGCTGTGTCTGAGCTCTACAGGCAGTTCTTTCCTCCTCATGGCTCAGTGTTTGGTCTGATATACATTGTCAGCTGTGAGATCTTATATAGACAGGGCTGTGTCTGAGCTCTACAGGCAGTCCTTTCCCCCTCATTTCTTGGTGTTTGCTCTGATATACACTGTCAGCTGTGAGACCTTATATAGACAGGGCTGTGTCTGAGCTCTACAGGCAGTTCTTTCATCCTCATGGCTCAGTGTTTGCTCTGATATATATTGTCAGCTGTGAGACATAATATAGACAGGGCTGTGTCTGAGCTCTACAGGCAGTTCTTTCCCCCTCATTTCTTGGTGTTTGCTCTGATATACACTGTCAGCTGTGAGACCTTATATAGACAGGGCTGTGTCTGAGCTCTACAGGCAGTTCTTTCATCCTCATGGCTCAGTGTTTGCTCTGATATACATTGTCAGCTGTGAGATCTTATATAGACAGGGCTGTGTCTGATCTCTACAGGCAGTTCTTTCCTCCTCATGGCTCAGTGTTTGCTCTGATATACATTGTCAGCTGTGAGATCTTATATAGACAGGGCTGTGTCTGAGCTCTACAGGCAGTTCTTTCATCCTCATGGCTCAGTGTTTGCTCTGATATACATTGTCAGCTGTGAGATCTTATATAGACAGGGCTGTGTCTGATCTCTACAGGCAGTTCTTTCCTCCTCATGGCTCAGTGTTTGCTCTGATATACATTGTCAGCTGTGAGACCTTATATAGACAGGGCTGTGTCTGAGCTCTACAGGCAGTTCTTTCATCCTCATGGCTCAGTGTTTGCTCTGATATACATTGTCAGCTGTGAGATCTTATATAGACAGGGCTGTGTCTGATCTCTACAGGCAGTTCTTTCCTCCTCATGGCTCAGTGTTTGCTCTGATATACATTGTCAGCTGTGAGATCTTATATAGACAGGGCTGTGTCTGAGCTCTACAGCCAGTTCTTTCCCCTGTGAGAGCTTCTATAGACAGGGCTGTGTCTGATCTCTACAGGCAGTTCTTTCCGCCTCATGGCTTGGTAATTGCTCTGATATACATTGTCAGCTGTGAGACCTTATATAGACAGGGCTGTGTCTGATCTCTACAGGCAGTTCTTTCATCCTCATGGCTTGGTGTTTGCTCTGATATACACTGTCAGCTGTGAGACATTATATAGACAGGACTGTGTCTGAGCTCTACAGGCAGTTCTTTCCCCTGTGAGAGCTTCTATAGACAGGGCTGTGTCTTGTCCAATCACATGAATTTACCCCAGGCAAGGTGGAGAAACATCTCAGAGATAGCAAAGGGTCTGAATACTTATGTCACATGTTATAGTAAAGGGTATGAATACTTATGTCACATGTCAGAGTAAAGGGTATGAATACTTATGTCATGTTATAGTAGAGGGTATGAATATTTATGTCACATGTTATAGTAGAGGGTATGAATACTTATGTCATGTTATAGTAGAGGGTATGAATATTTATGTCACATTTTATAGTAGAGGGTATGAATACTTATGTCACATGTTATAGTAAAGGGTATGAATACTTATGTCACATGTTATAGTAAAGGGTATGAATACTTATGTCACATGTTATAGTAAAGGGTATGAATACTTATGTCACATGTCATAGTAAAGGGTATGAATACTTATGTCACGTGTTATAGTAGAGGGTATGAATAATTATGTCATGTGTTATAGTAAAGGGTATGAATACTTATGTCACATGTTATAGTAAAGGGTATGAATACTTATGTCACATGTTATAGTAGAGGGTATGAATAGTTATGTCACGTGTTACATTAGAGGGTATGAATACTTATGTCATATGTTATAGTAAAGGGTATGAATACTTATGTCATGTGTTATAGTAGAGGGTATGAATACTTATGTCACATGTCATAGTAGAGGGTATGAATACTTATGTCATGTGTTATAGTAAAGGGTATGAATACTTATATCACGTGTTATAGTAGAGGGTATGAATACTTATGTCACATGTTATAGTAGAGGGTATGAATACTTATGTTACATGTTATAGTAGAGGGTATGAATACTTATGTCACGTGTTATAGTAGAGGGTATGAATACTTATGTCACGTGTTATAGTAGAGGGTATGAATACTTATGTCGCGTGTCATAGTAGAGGGTATGAATACTTTTGTCATGTGTTATAGTAAAGGGTATGAATACTTATATCACGTGTTATAGTAGAGGGTATGAATACTTATGTTACATGTTATAGTAGAGGGTATGAATACTTATGTCATGTGTTATAGTAGAGGGTATGAATACTTATGTCACGTGTTATAGTAGAGGGTATGAATACTTATGTCACATGTTATAGTAGAGGGTATGAATACTTATGTCATGTGCTATAGTAAAGGGTATGAATACTTATATCACATGTTATAGTAGAGGGTATGAATACTTATGTCACATGTTATAGTAAAGGGTATGAATACTTATATCACATGTTATAGTAGAGGGTATGAATACTTATGTCACATGTTATAGTAGAGGGTATGAATACTTATATCACGTGTTATAGTAGAGGGTATGAATACTTATGTCATGTGTTATAGTAAAGGGTATGAATACTGATGTCACATGTTATAGTAGAGGGTATGAATATTTATGTCACATGTTATAGTAGAGGGTATGAATACTTATGTCACATGTTATAGTAGAGGGTATGAATACTTATGTCACATGTTATAGTAAAGGGTATGAATACTTATGTCACATGTTATAGTAAAGGGTATGAATACTTATGTCACGTGTTATAGTAGAGGGTATGAATAGTTATGTCACATGTTATAGTAGAGGGTATGAATACTTATGTCACATGTTATAGTAGAGGGTATGAATAGTTATGTCACATGTTATAGTAGAGGGTATGAATACTTATGTCACATGTTATAGTAGAGGGTATGAATAGTTATGTCACATGTTATAGTAGAGGGTATGAATACTTATGTCACATGTTATAGTAGAGGGTATGAATACTTATATCACATGTTATAGTAGAGGGTATGAATACTTATGTCACATGTTATAGTAAAGGGTATGAATACTTATATCACGTGTTATAGTAGAGGGTATGAATACTTATGTCACATGTTATAGTAGAGGGTATGAATATTTATGTCACATGTTATAGTAGAGGGTATGAATACTTATGTCACATGTTATAGTAGAGGGTATGAATACTTATGTCACATGTTATAGTAAAGGGTATGAATACTTATGTCACATGTTATAGTAAAGGGTGTGAATACTTATGTCACGTGTCATAGTAGAGGGTATGAATACTTATGTCACATGTTATAGTAGAGGGTATGAATACTTATGTCACGTGTTATAGTAGAGGGTATGAATACTTATGTCACATGTTATAGTAGAGGGTATGAATACTTATGTCACATGTTATAGTAGAGGGTATGAATACTTATGTCACATGTTATAGTAGAGGGTATGAATACTTATGTCACATGTTATAGTAGAGGGTATGAATACTTATGTCACATGTTATAGTAGAGGGTATGAATACTTATGTCACATGTTATAGTAGAGGGTATGAATACTTATGTCGCGTGTTATAGTAGAGGGTATGAATACTTATGTCACGTGTTATAGTAGAGGGTATGAATACTTATGTCACATGTTATAGTAGAGGGTATGAATACTTATGTCGCGTGTTATAGTAGAGGGTATGAATACTTATGTCACGTGTTATAGTAGAGGGTATGAATACTTATGTCACATGTTATAGTAGAGGGTATGAATACTTATGTCGCGTGTTATAGTAGAGGGTATGAATACTTATGTCGCGTGTTATAGTAGAGGGTATGAATACTTATGTCACGTGTCATAGTAGAGGGTATGAATACTTATGTCACATGTTATAGTAGAGGGTATGAATACTTATGTCACGTGTTATAGTAGAGGGTATGAATACTTATGTCACATGTTATAGTAGAGGGTATGAATACTTATGTCACGTGTTATAGTAGAGGGTATGAATACTTATGTCACGTGTTATAGTAGAGGGTATGAATACTTATGTCACATGTTATAGTAGAGGGTATGAATACTTATGTCGCGTGTTATAGTAGAGGGTATGAATACTTATGTCACATGTTATAGTAGAGGGTATGAATACTTATGTCGCGTGTTATAGTAGAGGGTATGAATACTTATGTCACGTGTTATAGTAGAGGGTATGAATACTTATGTCACATGTTATAGTAGAGGGTATGAATACTTATGTCGCGTGTTATAGTAGAGGGTATGAATACTTATGTCGCGTGTTATAGTAGAGGGTATGAATACTTATGTCACGTGTTATAGTAGAGGGTATGAATACTTATGTCACATGTTATAGTAGAGGGTATGAATACTTATGTCGCGTGTTATAGTAGAGGGTATGAATACTTATGTCACATGTTATAGTAGAGGGTATGAATACTTATGTCACATGTTATAGTAGAGGGTATGAATAGTTATGTCACATGTTATAGTAAAGGGTATGAATACTTATGTCACGTGTTATAGTAGAGGGTATGAATACTTATGTCACGTGTTATAGTAGAGGGTATGAATACTTATGTCACGTGTTATAGTAGAGGGTATGAATACTTATGTCACATGTTATAGTAGAGGGTATGAATAGTTATGTCACATGTTATAGTAGAGGGTATGAATACTTATGTCACATGTTATAGTAGAGGGTATGAATACTTATGTCACATGTTATAGTAGAGGGTATGAATACTTATGTCGCGTGTTATAGTAGGGGGTATGAATACTTATGTCACATGTTATAGTAGAGGGTATGAATACTTATGTCACATGTTATAGTAGAGGGTATGAATACTTATGTCACGTGTTATAGTAAAGGGTATGAATACTTATGTCACATGTTATAGTAGAGGGTATGAATACTTATGTCACATGTTATAGTAGAGGGTATGAATACTTATGTCACATGTTATAGTAGAGGGTATGAATACTTATGTCATATGTTATAGTAGAGGGTATGAATACTTATGTCACATGTTATAGTAGAGGGTATGAATACTTATGTCACATGTTATAGTAGAGGGTATGAATAGTTATGTCACATGTGTTATAGTAGAGGGTATGAATACTTATGTCATGTGTTATAGTAGAGGGTATGAATACTTATGTCACGTGTTATAGTAGGGGGTATGAATACTTATGTCACATGTTATAGTAGAGGGTATGAATACTTATGTCACATGTTATAGTAGAGGGTATGAATACTTATGTCACATGTTATAGTAGAGGGTATGAATACTTATGTCACATGTTATAGTAGAGGGTATGAATACTTATGTCACATGTTATAGTAGAGGGTATGAATAGTTATGTCACATGTTATAGTAGAGGGTATGAATACTTATGTCACATGTTATAGTAGAGGGTATGAATACTTATGTCACATGTTATAGTAGAGGGTATGAATACTTATGTCACATGTTATAGTAGAGGGTATGAATACTTATATCACGTGTTATAGTAGAGGGTATGAATACTTATGTCACATGTTATAGTAGAGGGTATGAATACTTATGTCACATGTTATAGTAGAGGGTATGAATAGTTATGTCACATGTGTTACGCCGAGCGCTCCGGGTCCCTGCTCCTCCCCGAAGCGCTCGCGGCGTTTCTCTCCCTGCAGCGCCCCGGTCAGACTCGCTGACCGGGAGCGCTGCACTGACATGGCCTGCAGGGATGCGATTCACATCGCGGGACGCGCCCGCCTGCGAATCGCACCCCAGGTCACTTACCTGTCCCGGTCCCCGGCTGTCATGCTCTGGCGCGCGCGGCTCCGCTCTCTAGGGCGCGCGCGCGCCAGTGCTTTAAGATTTAAAGGGCCAGTGCACCAATGATGGTGCCTGGCCCAATCACCCTGATTAGCTGCACCTGTTCCTTGCCCTACTTATGCCTCACTTCCCCTGCACTCCCTACTTATACCTCACTTCCCCTGCACTCCCTACTTATACCTCACTTCCCCTGCACTCCCTACTTATGCCTCACTTCCCCTGCACTCCCTACTTATACCTCACTTCCCCTGCACTCCCTCGCCGGATCTTGTTGCCATTGTGCCAGTGAAAGCGTTTCCTTGTGTGTTCCTAGCCTGTGTTCCAGACCTCTTGCCGTTGCCCCTGACTACGATCCTTGCTGCCTGCCCTGACCTTCTGCTACGTCCGACCTTGCTCTTGTCTACTCCCTTGTACCGCGCCTATCTCAGCAGTCAGAGAGGTTGAGCCGTTACCGGTGGATACGACCTGGTTGCTACCGCCGCTGCAAGACCATCCCGCTTTGTGGCGGGCTCTGGTGAAAACCAGTAGCAACTTAGAACCGGTCCACCAGCACGGTCCACGCCAATCTCTCTCTGGCACAGAGGATCCACCTCCAGCCAGCCGAATCGTGACAGTAGATCCGGCCATGGATCCCGCTGAGGTTCCCCTGCCAGCTGTCTCTGACCTCACCACGGTGGTCGCCCAGCAATCCCGACAGATCGCCCATCTAAGTCACCAGCTGTCGGAAGTGTCCACCATGGTACAGCAACTACAGTCGCAACTTCTGCCTCTGCTACAGCAGCAACCATCTCCTCCGCCAGCTCCTGCACCTCCTCCGCAGCGACTGGCCGCTCCTAGCCTCCGCTTGTCCCTGCCGGACAAATTTGATGGGGACTCTAGACTCTGCCGTGGTTTTCTGTCTCAATGTTCCCTGCATATGGAGATGTTGTCGGACCAATTTCCTACAGAACGGTCGAAGGTGGCTTTCGTGGTCAGTCTCCTGTCTGGAAAGGCCTTGTCTTGGGCCACACCGCTCTGGGACTGCAATGATCCTGCCACAGCCACAGTCCAGTCCTTCTTCGCTGAAGTCCGTGGTGTCTTCGAGGAGCCAGCCCGAGCTTCTTCTGCCGAGACTGCCCTGCTGAACCTGGTCCAGGGTAATTCTTCAGTAGGCGAGTACGCCATCCGATTTCGTACTCTCGCCTCCGAATTATCTTGGAATAACGTGGCTCTCTGCGCGACCTTTAAAAAAGGCCTATCCAGTAACATCAAGGATGTGCTGGCCGCACGAGAAATTCCTGCCAACCTGCAAGAACTTATCCATTTGGCTACCCGCATTGACATGCGTTTTTCTGAGAGACACCAGGAGCTCCGCCAGGAAAAAGACCTAGATCTCTGGGCACCTCTCCCACAGTATCCTTTGCAATCTACCCCTGTGCCTCCCGCCGAGGAGCCTATGCAAGTAGATCGGTCTCGCCTGACTATTGAAGAGAGGACTCATCGCAGAGATAAAAACTTATGTCTGTACTGTGCTAGTACCGAGCATTTCTTGGTGGATTGCCCTATTCGTCCTCCACGTCTGGAAAATGCACGCACGCAACCTGCTCATGTGGGCCTGGCGTCTCTGGGTACGGAGTCTGCTTCTCCACGTCTCTCTGTGCCCGTACGGATTTCTCCTTCTGCCAACTCCTCCTTCTCTGCTGTGGCCTTCTTGGACTCTGGTTCTTCTGGAAATTTTATTCTGGCCTCTTTGCTTGATAGGTACTGCATCCCGGTGACCCGTCTCATCAAGCCGCTCTACATTTCTTCGGTCAACGGAGTCAAGCTGCACTGCACTGTGCGTTATCGCACAGAGCCCCTGCTTATGAACATTGGACCGCATCTCGAGGAAATTGAATTTTTGGTTTTGCCCGGCTGTACCTCTGAAATCCTCCTCGGTCTGCCATGGCTCCAGCACCATTCTCCCACCCTTGACTGGACCACCGGGGAGATCAAGAATTGGGGTCCCGTTTGCCGCAAAGAGATGCCTCACGTCTGCTCCCAGCCCCGTCTGTCGGTCCTCAGTGTCCCCTCCTGTGCCTGGTCTCCCCAAGGCCTGTCAGGACTGTGCCGTGCCCCCTCATAGTCCCCGTCCTGGTGACACTCTGCCCCGTGCCAAGTCTCACCCTCTGCCCCCCCTCCCCATTCCCTTTCCTTCTGACCGGTCTGCCATTCTTGTTAAAACCCAGGACTTCACTGTCCCCCAGAAGGAGACTCTACAATCACTCCCGATGTCCTCGTCCTCTGTGGAGCTACATCCCGACAAAAAGAGGGGGAGACCTAAGGGGGGGGGTACTGTTACGCCGAGCGCTCCGGGTCCCTGCTCCTCCCCGAAGCGCTCGCGGCGTTTCTCTCCCTGCAGCGCCCCGGTCAGACTCGCTGACCGGGAGCGCTGCACTGACATGGCCTGCAGGGATGCGATTCGCATCGCGGGACGCGCCCGCCTGCGAATCGCACCCCAGGTCACTTACCTGTCCCGGTCCCCGGCTGTCATGCTCTGGCGCGCGCGGCTCCGCTCTCTAGGGCGCGCGCGCGCCAGTGCTCTAAGATTTAAAGGGCCAGTGCACCAATGATGGTGCCTGGCCCAATCACCCTGATTAGCTGCACCTGTTCCTTGCCCTACTTATACCTCACTTCCCCTGCACTCCCTCGCCGGATCTTGTTGCCTTGTGCAAGCTTTACTGTGTTACCTATACTGTGTTCCAGACCTCCTGCTATCCCACCTTGACTACGAACCTTGCCGCCTGTCCGGACCTTCTGCTACGTCTGACCTTGCTCTTGTCTACTCCCTTGTACCGCGCCTATCTTCAGCAGTCAGAGAGGTTGAGCCGTTGCCGGTGGATACGACCTGGTTGCTACCGCCGCTGCAAGACCATCCCGCTTTGCGGCGGGCTCTGGTGAATACCAGTAGCAACTTAGAACCGGTCCACCGACACGGTCCACGCCAATCCCTCTCTGGCACAGAGGATCCACCTCCAGCCTGCCGAATCGTGACAACATGTTATAGTAAAGGGTCTGAATACTTATGTCACATGTTATAGTAGAGGGTATGAATATTTATGTCACATGTTATAGTAAAGGGTATGAATACTTATGTCACATAGTTAGTCTGGTTGAAAAAAGACAGACGTCCATCAAGTCCAACCAGGGAATGAAGTGCAGGGTGTAAGGGGATAAGGGAAAGGGATGTAGTTTTATATTTCTTCATAAGCTTTAATGTTATTTTGTTCCAGGAATGTATCTAACCCTGCTTTAAAGCTGTTAATTGTTCCTGCTGTGACCAGTTCCTGAGGTAGATCGTTCCATAAATTCACAGTCCTCACGGTAAAGAAGGCGTGTCGCCCCTTTAGACTAAACCTTTTCTTCTCCAGACGGAGGGAGTGCCCCCTCGTCCTTTGGGGGGTTTAACCTGGAACAGTTTTTCTCCATATTTTTCGTATGGGCCATTTATATACTTATATACGTTTATCATATCCCCCCTTATACGTCTCTTCTCAAGACTAAACAATTGTAACTCCTTTAATCGCTCCTCATAGCTAAGATGTTCCATGCCCCATATTAGTTTAGTCGCGCGTCTCTGCACCCTTTCCAGCTCCGCAGTGTCCCTTTTATGGACAGGTGCCCAAAACTGAACAGTATATTCCAGGTGAGGCCGTACCAATGATTTATAAAGGGGGAGTATTATACACTATAGACTGTACCAATGCTTTATAAAGGGGGAGTATTATACACTATAGACTGTACCAATGCTTTATAAAGGGGGAGTATTATACACTATAGACTGTACCAATGCTTTATAAAGGGGGAGTATTATACACTATAGACTGTACCAATGCTTTATAAAGGGGGAGTATTATACACTATAGACCGTACCAATGCTTTATAAAGGGGGAGTATTATACACTATAGACTGTACCAATGCTTTATAAAGGGGGAGTATTATACACTATAGACTGTACCAATGCTTTATAAAGGGGGAGTATTATACACTATAGACTGTACCAATGCTTTATAAAGGGGGAGTATTATACACAATAGACTGTACCAATGCTTTATAAAGGGGGAGTATTATACACTATAGACTGTACCAATGCTTTATAAAGGGGGAGTATTATACACTATAGACTGTACCAATGCTTTATAAAGGGGGAGTATTATACACTATAGACTGTACCAATGCTTTATAAAGGGGGAGTATTATACACTATAGACTGTACCAATGCTTTATAAAGGGGGAGTATTATACACTATAGACTGTACCAATGCTTTATAAAGGGGGAGTATTATACACTATAGACTGTACCAATGCTTTATAAAGGGGGAGTATTATACACTATAGACTGTACCAATGCTTTATAAAGGGGGAGTATTATACACTATAGACTGTACCAATGCTTTATAAAGGGGGAGTATTATACACTATAGACTGTACCAATGCTTTATAAAGGGGGAGTATTATACACTATAGACTGTACCAATGCTTTATAAAGGGGGAGTATTATACACTATAGACTGTACCAATGCTTTATAAAGGGGGAGTATTATACACTATAGACTGTACCAATGCTTTATAAAGGGGGAGTATTATACACTATAGACTGTACCAATGCTTTATAAAGGGGGAGTATTATACACTATAGACTGTACCAATGCTTTATAAAGGGGGAGTATTATACACTATAGACTGTACCAATGCTTTATAAAGGGGGAGTATTATACACTATAGACTGTACCAATGCTTTATAAAGGGGAGTATTATACACTATAGACTGTACCAATGCTTTATAAAGGGGAGTATTATACACTATAGACTGTACCAATGCTTTATAAAGGGGGAGTATTATGTCCCTGTCCCTTGAGTCCAGGCCTCTTTTTATACATGACAATATCCTGCCGGCCTTGGAAGCAGCAGCCTGACATTGTGCTATTCTGTAGTCTGTGATCTACAAGTCCCCCAGATCCTTCTCTACCAGTGACTCTGCCAGTTTAATCCCCCCTAAGACATACGACGCTGCAGGTTATTAGTATACACAGCCCCCCTCTATATACACAGCCCCCCTAAGACATACGACGCATGCAGGTTATTAGTATACACAGCCCCCCCTCTATATACACAGCCCCCCCTCTATATACACAGCCCCCCTAAGACATACGATGCTGCAGGTTATTAGTGCCCAGATGCAGAACTTTACATTTATCCACATTGAACCTCATTTGCCAAGTGGAGGCCGAGACACTTAGTCTATCCAAGTCATCTTGTAACTTATGCACATCCTCTATAGACTGTACCCCCCCCTCTATATACACATCCTCTATAGACTGTACCCCCCCTCTATATACACATCCTCTATAGACTGTACTGTGCTACAAAGCTTGGAGTCATCGGCAAAGATAGAAACAGAGCTGTTAATACCATCCTCTATATATACACAGCCCCCCTCTATATACACAGCCCCCCTCTATATACACAGCCATTCCTCTATATATACACAGCCCCCCTCTATATACACATCCCCCCTCTATATACACAACCCCCTCTCTATATACACAACCCCCCCTCTATATACACAGCCCCCCTCTATATACACAGCCCCCCCTCTATATACACAGCCCCCCCTCTATATACACAGCCCCCCCCTCTATATACACAGCCCCCCCCTCTATATACAGAGCTGTTAATACCATCCTCTATATCATTGATAAATAAATTATACAGCAGCGGGCCCAGTACAGAACCTTGGGGTACACCACTAATAACCGGGGACCAATCAGAGTACGAATCATTGACCACCACTCTCTGGGTACGATCCATGATCAGTGTTCAATCCAGTTACAACTAAAGTTTCCAAACCCAAAGACCTTAACTTACCTGTCAGACGTCTATGAGGGACAGTATCAAACGCTTTAGGGAAATCCAGAAACACTATATCCACAGCCATTCCTCTATATACACAGCCCCCCCCCTCTATATACACAGCCCCCCCTCTATATACACAGCCCCCCCCTCTATATACACAGCCCCCTCTCTATATACACAGCCCCCCTCTATATACACAGCCCCCCCTATATACACAGCCCCCCTCTATATACACAGCCCCCCTCTATATACACAGCCTCCCCTCTATATACACAGCCCCCCTCTATACACACCCATTCCTCTGTCAAGGCTTCTACTCACCTCTTCATAAAAGCAGATTAGATTGGTGACACCTTCTCTCCTTAGTAAACCCCTGCTGGCTATCACTTATAATACAATTATCCCCTATGTATTCCTGTATGTAATCCCTTATAAGTCCTTCAAACTATTTACCCACAATGCACGTTAGACTTACCGGTCTATAATTGCATGGCGAAGACCTAGAGCCCTTCTTGAAGATTGGTACCACATTCGCCTTGCGCCAGTCCCTTGGCACAATACCAGACACCAGAGAATCTCTAAATATCATGAACAGGGGTACAGATATTACTGAACTTACCTCTCTAAGAACTCTTGGGTGTAGTCCATCCGGCCCTGGAGATTTGCTTACATTTACTTTACTTAACTTACCTTGTACCATCTCTACATTAAGCCAGTTCAGTACATTACATGATGTGTTACCAGCACTGACCTGTATATGATGTGTTACCAGCACTGACCTGTACATGATGTGTTACCAGCACTGACCTGTATATGATGTGTTACCAGCACTGACCTGTATATGATGTGTTACCAGCACTGACCTGTACATGATGTGTTACCAGCACTGACCTGTACATGATGTGTTACCAGCACTGACCTGTACATGATGTGTTACCAGCACTGACCTGTACATGATGTGTTACCAGCACTGACCTGTACATGATGTTTTACCAGCACTGACCTGTACATGATGTGTTACCAGCACTGACCTGTACATGATGTGTTATCAGCACTGACCTGTACATGATGTTACCAGCACTGACCTGTACATGATGTGTTACCAGCACTGACCTGTACATGATGTGTTACCAGCACTGACCTGTACATGATGTGTTACCAGCACTGACCTGGCCAATGTCAGCTCCTTCTTCCATAGTATATACAGAACTAAAGAACCCATTCAGTAGCTCCGCCTTCTCTTGATCGCCCGTGACAACCTCCCCATTATCATTGTTAAGGGGTCCTACATGCTCTGTCCTTGGTTTTTTTGTATTTATATATCTAAAAAAATATTTCGGATTAGTTTTGCTTTCTTTGGCCACCTGTCTCTCGTTTTGAATTTTTGCTGTTTTTATTACATTTTTACAGATTTTATTAAGCTCCTTGTACTGTATAAATGTTATCGCTGACCCATCAGATTTGTATTTTTTGAAGGCTATTTTTTTGTTGTTTATTGCTCTTTTAACATCATTTGTCAGCCATGTAGGATTTAGTTTTAATGGTTTATATTTGTTCCCCTTTGGTATATATTTAGCTGTATAGTTATTTAGAGTTGATATAAAGATGTCCCATTTACCTTCTGTATCAGTATTTGAGAACCCCTCCCCCCAGTCTATGTCCTGTAGTGCAGATCTCAGCCCAGGGAAATTTGCCTTTTTAAAGTTATATGTTTTTGCCTTCCCCGCCTGTCTTTGTTTTCTACATTTTAAGTGAAAAGTAACTATATTGTGGTCGCTATTCCCAAGGTTTTCCCGCACAGTTACATTACCAACCAGCTCTGCGTTGTTGGAAATGATCAGATCCCACAAGGCATCACTTCTTGTTGGGTCCTCCACAAACTGGCCCATAAAATTATCCTGCAATAAATTTAGGAATTTTCTCCCCTTTGTAGTTTTAGCCAACCCCGGACCCCAATCTATATCTGGATAGTTAAAATCTCCCATTATTACCACTGTACCTGCCCGGGCGGCCTCTCTATTTGTTTATGAAGCCGACCTTCTATCTCTTCAGTGATATTAGGGGGTCTGTAGATTACCCCAAATATTATTTTTTCAGTATTTCCCTCCTTTTGTAATTCTACCCACAGTGATTCCACCTCCTCAGAATCATCACACACTATGGAATCGTTCACACTGACTTTCATACCACTTCTTACATACAGACAGACTCCACCACCTTTTCTGTTCATTCTATCCTTGGGGAACAATGTAAACCCTGCAGATTAACGGCCCAGTCATGTGAGGAGTCCAGCCATGTCTCAGTGACCCCAACTATACCACCAGCCATGTCTCAGTGACCCCAACTATATCACCAGCCATGTCTCAGTGACCCCCAACTATATCACCAGCCATGTCTCAGTGACCCCAACTATATCACCAGCCATGTCTCAGTGACCCCAACTATATCACCAGCCATGTCTCAGTGACCCCAACTATATCACCAGCCATGTCTCAGTGACCCCAACTATATCACCAGCCATGTCTCAGTGACCCCAACTATATCACTAGCCATGTCTCAGTGACCCCAACTATATCACCAGCCATGTCTCAGTGACCCCAACTATATCACCAGCCATGTCTCAGTGACCCCAACTATATCACCAGCCATGTCTCAGTGACCCCAACTATATCACTAGCCATGTCTCAGTGACCCCAACTATATCACCAGCCATGTCTCAGTGACCCCAACTATATCACCAGCCATGTCTCAGTGACCCCAACTATATCACCAGCCTTGTCTCAGTGACCCCAACTATATCACCAGCCATGTCTCAGTGACCCCAACTATATCACCAGCCATGTCTCAGTGACCCCCCAACTATATCACCAGCCATGTCTCAGTGACCCCAACTATATCACCAGCCATGTCTCAGTGACCCCAACTATATCACCAGCCATGTCTCAGTGACCCCAACTATATCACCAGCCATGTCTCAGTGACCCCAACTATATCACCAGCCATGTCTCAGTGACCCCAACTATATCACCAGCCATGTCTCAGTGACCCCAACTATATCAATATGTTCCTCCAGTATCAAGGCCTCCAGCTCCCCCATTTTATTTGCTCGGCTTCTGGCATTTGTGAACATTCACTTTACATTTCCATTAAGTTTTACACATATAGTCTCACTAATGGGATTTTCAGAGTTATTGGGGTTAATGTTATTATTTGAGTTATAAGGGCTAATTGTACTATTTAAGTTATTGGGACTAATGGGATTTTTTGAGTTATTGCGTCTAACGTTGTTATTTAAGTTATTGGGGCTAACGGTATTTTTTGAGTTAATGGGGCTTATTGTAGTTATTGAGTTATTGGGGCTAATGGAATTTTTTGAATTATTGGGATTACAATTTTTCGGGCTACATTTATTTTTACAGCTGGTTTGTAACGCATGAATCTCCTTATCCACTGCTCTTAACCTCCCCCATGTTATAGTAGAGGGTATGAATACTTATGTCACGTGTTATAGTAAAGGGTATGAATACTTATGTCACATGTTATAGTAGAGGGTATGAATACTTATGTCACGTGTCATAGTAGAGGGTATGAATACTTATGTCACGTGTTATAGTAGAGGGTATGAATACTTATGTCACGTGTTATAGTAGGGGGTATGAATACTTATGTCACGTGTTATAGTAGAGGGTCTGAATACTTATGTCACGTGTTATAGTAGAGGGTCTGAATACTTATGTCGCATGTTATAGTAGGGGGTATGAATACTTATGTCGCATGTTATAGTAGGGGGTATGAATACTTATGTCGCGTGTTATAGTAGAGGGTATGAATACTTATGTCGCGTGTTATAGTAGAGGGTATGAATACTTATGTCGCGTGTTATAGTAGAGGGTATGAATACTTATGTCGCGTGTCATAGTAGAGGGTATGAATACTTATGTCGCGTGTCATAGTAGAGGGTATGAATACTTATGTCGCGTGTCATAGTAGAGGGTATGAATACTTATGTCGCGTGTCATAGTACAGGGTATGAATACTGATGTCACGTGTCATAGTAGAGGGTATGAATACTTATGTCGCGTGTCATAGTAGAGGGTATGAATACTGATGTCGCGTGTCATAGTAGAGGGTATGAATACTTATGTCACGTGTCATAGTAGAGGGTATGAATACTTATGTCGCGTGTCATAGTAGAGGGTATGAATACTGATGTCGCGTGTCATAGTAGAGGGTATGAATACTTATGTCGCGTGTCATAGTAGAGGGTATGAATACTTATGTCGCGTGTCATAGTAGAGGGTATGAATACTGATGTCGCGTGTCATAGTAGAGGGTATGAATACTTATGTCGCGTGTCATAGTAGAGGGTATGAATACTTATGTCGCGTGTCGTAGTAGAGGGTATGAATACTTATGTCGCGTGTCATAGTAGAGGGTATGAATACTTATGTCGCGTGTCATAGTAGAGGGTATGAATACTTATGTCGCGTGTCATAGTAGAGGGTATGAATACTTATGTCGCGTGTCATAGTAGAGGGTATGAATACTTATGTCGCGTGTCATAGTAGAGGGTATGAATACTTATGTCGCGTGTCATAGTAGAGGGTATGAATACTTATGTCGCGTGTCATAGTAGAGGGTATGAATACTTATGTCGCGTGTCATAGTAGAGGGTATGAATACTTATGTCGCGTGTCATAGTAGAGGGTATGAATACTTATGTCGCGTGTCACAGTAGAGGGTATGAATACTTATGTCGCGTGTCACAGTAGAGGGTATGAATACTTATGTCGCGTGTCACAGTAGAGGGTATGAATACTTATGTCGCGTGTCACAGTAGAGGGTATGAATACTTATGTCGCGTGTCACAGTAGAGGGTATGAATACTTATGTCGCGTGTCATAGTAGAGGGTATGAATACTTATGTCGCGTGTCACAGTAGAGGGTATGAATACTTATGTCGCGTGTCATAGAAGAGGGTATGAATACTTATGTCGCGTGTCATAGTAGAGGGTATGAATACTTATGTCGCGTGTCATAGTAGAGGGTATGAATACTTATGTCGCGTGTCATAGTAGAGGGTATGAATACTTATGTCGCGTGTCATAGTAGAGGGTATGAATACTTATGTCGCGTGTCATAGTAGAGGGTATGAATACTTATGTCGCGTGTCATAGTAGAGGGTATGAATACTTATGTCGCGTGTCATAGTAGAGGGTATGAATACTTATGTCGCGTGTCATAGTAGAGGGTATGAATACTTATGTCGTGTGTCATAGTAGAGGGTATGAATACTTATGTCGCGTGTCATAATGAAGGGTCTTATACTGTCCGGGCATGCTGGGAGTTGTAGTTTTACAACAGCTGGAGGCCCCCTGGTTGGGTAACACTGATGTATAAACCAATGAATTATATGAAGTGAAGAATTCTGGACAATTCCATTCATTATTGTGATATCCAGGTCAGGGCGGAGCGGTGTTATTGCTCCATAGCGCCTCCTCCTGTGGTCGGGCCGCCCTGCTGCAGTACCAGACTCCACCTGTGAGGACGAGACATGAGGGGCGGGGGTTAGACCAGACGAGGAGGAGGCTCTGCAGAATTAGGAACGCAGCTCTGGAGTACAAGAAAGGGTGTAATGCAGGCAAATCATCAGGGTCCCCAACCAGAGGGCCTCCAGCTGTTACAAACTACAACTCCCTGCATGAACAGCTAAAGGCCTGTCTGTCTCCTCCAGGGGGTCCACATTGTCCATAAAAGATAAATCAAGGCTTCCCTCAGCGCTATGGTCTTTACACTTCGCCCTCCAGTATGCCCAAACGACCTTCAGCTGTGCCGACATGCTGGGAGTTGTAGTTTTACAACAGCTGGAGGCCCCCTGGTTGGGAAACACTGGTCTAATACAGCTTAGAAGAAACTGCAACATTGTAACGATTTGTGTTATGTCCTATTATTATTATTATTAACCCCTTAAGGACTCTTAAAATCATCATATAAGGTTTCGTTTTTTTGCGTCACCAATTGTACTTTGTAATGACATCACTTAATTTATAAACTGCGGCGAAACATAAAAAAATAATATGTGGAGTGAAATGAAGAGGAAAACGCCATTCTGCTAATTTTTAGGGCTTCCGTTTCTACGCAGTCACTTTTGGGTAAAATTGACACATTGGGGGAGAGTTATCAAAACCCGTCCAGAGGAAAAGTCGCCCAGTCGCCCATAGCAACCAATCAGATCGCTGCTTTCATGTAGCAGAGGCCTGTTCAGAAATGAAAGCAGCGATCTGATTGGTTGCTATGGGCGACTTTCCCTCTGGCGGGTTTTGACCTCCCCCGTGATCTTTATTCGGTTACAGCGACGCCCAATTTATATAGGTTTTATTTATTTTACTACTTTATTATAACTACATGCGCCAAAATGAGTGTGTGTAAAATCTTCTGACCCCTATAACTTTTTTATTTTTGCGCGTACGGGCCGGTATGAGGGCTTATTTTTTGCGCCGTGGTCTGTAGTTTTTATCGGCACCATTTTTGTTTTGTTGGGACTTTTTTGATCGCTTTTTTAAATATTTTTATGGTATATAAAGTGACCAAAAAATGCACAATTTTGGACCTTGGTATTTTAATAGATTGGACATTTACGCACACGGCAGTACTACATATGATGATTTTTTTTTTTGTTACATTATTTTATTTATAAAATAGGAAAAGGGGGGAATTTAAACTTTTATTAGGGGGGGGGGGCTTATTCACACTTATTCTCTATTTTTAGCCCCCTTAAAGGGGTACTCCACTGCCCCAGCATTTAGAACATTTAGTTCCGAAAACTGAATGTTGGCTGCGGGGTCATGACGTCACAACCACGCCCCCTCAGTGCAAGTCTATGGGAGGGGGCGTACGCCCCCTCCCATAGACTTGCATTGAGGGGGCGTGGCCATGATGTCCCGACCCCGCATCCCACACCCAGCGTTCGGAACTAAATCTTCTGAATGCTGTGGCAGTGGAGTACCCCTTTAAGAGGCTATACTATGTGACCTTTTGAGTGCATACACTGGTCAGTGCTATGCCATATGCAGAGCATTGATCAGTGTTATCGGCGCTCTGCTGCGCAGGCATGGAGCAGTAGATCGCCGATCAGACGAGGAGGAGGCAGGTGAGGACCCTGATCGAGATAGTCCCGATCAGATCTGCTGAGCTGCCGGGATAGTTTTACTTTCACTTTAGACACCGCAATCTAAAGCGTCTAAAGGGTTAATGCCATGCATCGGCCCAATCGGTGATGCCCGGCATTAGCTGTGGGTCCTGGCTGCCCATAGCAACCGGAACCCACAGGGTTTAACCCGTTCTCCACTCGTGAGAATAGTTTAAACCCTGTTAGTGGGATCAGGGCGTACAGGTACGCCCTGCCTCCTTAACTGGTTAATATTATTATTATTATTTTATATATATATATATATATATATATATATATATATATTTTTTTTTTTTACTATTTGTTGTAATTATCATTGTTATAGTTCTTATTGTTATGATTATAGTTGTTATTATTATTTATTAATATTATCATTATTATTAATTTTTATTATTTTTATTAATTAACTATTAATTACTATCATTATAATAATAATTATTATTATTATATTGTCATTATTGTTGCTATTGTTATCCTTATTGATATAATAGTTTTTTTATTATTAGTTATTGTTATTATTATTATTATCATTATAATTATTGTTACAATGTTGCAGTTTCTTCTGTAGTATCTGTTGTGACTCTGCAGTTTCGGGCTGGGCATGCTGGGGTTTGTAGTGTGGGAATCACTGCTGTAGAATAATGGTGGTTAATAATGAAGCCGGGACTTCTGGGTGCGGCCGCAGAACCTTTACTCTCTTGGTATCTGAGGAATGCGCCTGTTCTTATGGTCAATAGATATAAGGACACAAGATTTACACAACTATTTGATTTGTCGCTGAAGTGTAAAATAATCACAAACAGTCATCGTCATGGAGACAAGGGACAGATCCATACAGTAAAGATGCTGCATTATTGGGTCCCTACAGCGCCTCCGCAGGAACCAATAAGAATTACACTAAACTCATTAACATGAGCGCTCCCGGATATAGGACCCTCTGGAGATAGTTTCCGACCAGTATATAGTTTGTCCCCTGTATGTCGGACCCTCTGTATATAGTTTGTCCCCTGTATATAGTTTGTCCTCTGTATATAGGACCCTCTGTATATAGTTTGTCCCCTGTATATAGTTTGTCCCCTGTATATAGTTTGTCCCCTGTATATAGTTTGTCCTCTGTATATAGTTTGTCCCCTGTATATAGTTTGTCCTCTGTATATAGGACCCTCTGTATATAGTTTGTCCCCTGTATATAGTTTGTCCTCTGTATATAGTTTGTCCCCTGTATATAGTTTGTCCTCTGTATATAGTTTGTCCCCTGTATGTCGGACCCTCTGTATATAGTTTGTCCCCTGTATATAGTTTGTCCTCTGTATATAGGACCCTCTGTATATAGTTTGTCCTCTGTATATAGTTTGTCCTCTGTATATAGTTTGTCCTCTGTATATAGTTTGTCCTCTGTATATAGGACCCTTGTATATAGTTTGTCCTCTGTATATAGTTTGTCCCCTGTATGTCGGACCCTCTGTATATAGTTTGTCCTCTGTATATAGTTTGTCCCCTGTATGTCGGACCCTCTGTATATAGTTTGTCCCCTGTATATAGTTTGTCCCCTGTATATAGTTTGTCCCCTGTATATAGTTTGTCCTCTGTATATAGTTTGTCCCCTGTATATAGTTTGTCCTCTGTATATAGTTTGTCCTCTGTATATAGTTTGTCCCCTGTATGTCGGACCCTCTGTATATAGTTTGTCCCCTGTATGTCGGACCCTCTGTATATAGTTTGTCCTCTGTATATAGTTTGTCCCCTGTATATAGTTTGTCCCCTGTATGTCGGACCCTCTGTATATAGTTTGTCCTCTGTATATAGTTTGTCCTCTGTATATAGGACCCTCTGTATATAGTTTGTCCCCTGTATATAGTTTGTCCTCTGTATATAGTTTGTCCTCTGTATATAGTTTGTCCCCTGTATGTCGGACCCTCTGTATATAGTTTGTCCTCTGTATATAGTTTGTCCCCTGTATATAGTTTGTCCCCTGTATGTCGGACCCTCTGTATATAGTTTGTCCTCTGTATATAGTACCCTCTGTATATAGTTTGTCCCCTGTATGTCGGACCCTCTGTATATAGTTTGTCCCCTGTATATAGTTTGTCCTCTGTATATAGTTTGTCCCCTGTATATAGTTTGTCCCCTGTATATAGTTTGTCCCCTGTATATAGTTTGTCCTCTGTATATAGTTTGTCCTCTGTATATAGTTTGTCCTCTGTATATAGTTTGTCCTCTGTATATAGTTTGTCCTCTGTATATAGTTTGTCCTCTGTATATAGTTTGTCCTCTGTATATAGTTTGTCCCCTGTATATAGTTTGTCCCCTGTATATAGTTTGTCCCCTGTATATAGTTTGTCCTCTGTATATAGTTTGTCCTCTGTATATAGTTTGTCCTCTGTATATAGTTTGTCCCCTGTATATAGTTTGTCCCCTGTATATAGTTTGTCCTCTGTATATAGTTTGTCCCCTGTATATAGTTTGTCCCCTGTATATAGTTTGTCCCCTGTATATAGTTTGTCCCCTGTATATAGTTTGTCCCCTGTATATAGTTTGTCCCCTGTATATAGTTTGTCCTCTGTATATAGTTTGTCCCCTGTATATAGTTTGTCCCCTGTATATAGTTTGTCCCCTGTATATAGTTTGTCCTCTGTATATAGTTTGTCCTCTGTATATAGTTTGTCCTCTGTATATAGTTTGTCCCCTGTATATAGTTTGTCCCCTGTATATAGTTTGTCCTCTGTATATAGTTTGTCCCCTGTATATAGTTTGTCCCCTGTATATAGTTTGTCCTCTGTATATAGTTTGTCCCCTGTATATAGTTTGTCCCCTGTATATAGTTTGTCCCCTGTATATAGTTTGTCCCCTGTATATAGTTTGTCCCCTGTATATAGTTTGTCCCCTGTATATAGTTTGTCCTCTGTATATAGTTTGTCCCCTGTATATAGTTTGTCCCCTGTATATAGTTTGTCCCCTGTATATAGTTTGTCCTCTGTATATAGTTTGTCCTCTGTATATAGTTTGTCCTCTGTATATAGTTTGTCCCCTGTATATAGTTTGTCCCCTGTATATAGTTTGTCCTCTGTATACAGGACCCTCTGTATATAGTTTGTCCTCTGTATATAGGACCCTCTGTATATAGTTTGTCCTCTGTATATAGTTTGTCCCCTGTATATAGTTTGTCCTCTGTATATAGTTTGTCCCCTGTATATAGTTTGTCCTCTGTATATAGTTTGTCCCCTGTATATAGTTTGTCCTCTGTATATAGTTTGTCCTCTGTATATAGTTTGTCCTCTGTATATAGTTTGTCCTCTGTATATAGTTTGTCCTCTGTATATAGTTTGTCCTCTGTATATAGTTTGTCCCCTGTATATAGTTTGTCCCCTGTATATAGTTTGTCCTCTGTATATAGTTTGTCCCCTGTATATAGTTTGTCCTCTGTATATAGTTTGTCCTCTGTATATAGTTTGTCCTCTGTATATAGTTTGTCCTCTGTATATAGTTTGTCCCCTGTATATAGTTTGTCCCCTGTATATAGTTTGTCCCCTGTATATAGTTTGTCCCCTGTATATAGTTTGTCCCCTGTATATAGTTTGTCCTCTGTATATAGTTTGTCCCCTGTATATAGTTTGTCCCCTGTATATAGTTTGTCCCCTGTATATAGTTTGTCCTCTGTATATAGGACCCTCTGTATATAGGACCCTCTGTATATAGTTTGTCCTCTGTATATAGTTTGTCCTCTGTATATAGTTTGTCCTCTGTATATAGTTTGTCCCCTGTATATAGTTTGTCCTCTGTATATAGGACCCTCTGTATATAGTTTGTCCCCTGTATATAGTTTGTCCCCTGTATATAGTTTGTCCTCTGTATATAGTTTGTCCCCTGTATGTCGGACCCTCTGTATATAGTTTGTCCCCTGTATATAGTTTGTCCTCTGTATATAGGACCCTCTGTATATAGTTTGTCCTCTGTATATAGTTTGTCCTCTGTATATAGTTTGTCCTCTGTATATAGGACCCTCTGTATATAGTTTGTCCTCTGTATATAGTTTGTCCTCTGTATATAGTTTGTCCTCTGTATATAGGACCCTTGTATATAGTTTGTCCTCTGTATATAGTTTGTCCCCTGTATGTCGGACCCTCTGTATATAGTTTGTCCTCTGTATATAGTTTGTCCCCTGTATGTCGGACCCTCTGTATATAGTTTGTCCCCTGTATATAGTTTGTCCCCTGTATATAGTTTGTCCCCTGTATATAGTTTGTCCTCTGTATATAGTTTGTCCCCTGTATATAGTTTGTCCTCTGTATATAGTTTGTCCCCTGTATATAGTTTGTCCCCTGTATATAGTTTGTCCCCTGTATATAGTTTGTCCTCTGTATATAGTTTGTCCTCTGTATATAGTTTGTCCTCTGTATATAGTTTGTCCCCTGTATGTCGGACCCTCTGTATATAGTTTGTCCTCTGTATATAGTTTGTCCCCTGTATATAGTTTGTCCCCTGTATGTCGGACCCTCTGTATATAGTTTGTCCTCTGTATATAGTTTGTCCTCTGTATATAGGACCCTCTGTATATAGTTTGTCCTCTGTATATAGTTTGTCCCCTGTATATAGTACCCTCTGTATATAGTTTGTCCCCTGTATGTCGGACCCTCTGTATATAGTTTGTCCCCTGTATATAGTTTGTCCTCTGTATATAGTTTGTCCTCTGTATATAGTTTGTCCTCTGTATATAGTTTGTCCCCTGTATGTCGGACCCTCTGTATATAGTTTGTCCTCTGTATATAGTTTGTCCTCTGTATATAGTTTGTCCTCTGTATATAGTTTGTCCCCTGTATGTCGGACCCTCTGTATATAGTTTGTCCTCTGTATATAGTTTGTCCCCTGTATATAGTTTGTCCCCTGTATGTCGGACCCTCTGTATATAGTTTGTCCTCTGTATATAGTACCCTCTGTATATAGTTTGTCCTCTGTATATAGTTTGTCCCCTGTATATAGTACCCTCTGTATATAGTTTGTCCCCTGTATATAGTTTGTCCCCTGTATATAGTTTGTCCCCTGTATATAGTTTGTCCCCTGTATATAGTTTGTCCTCTGTATATAGTTTGTCCTCTGTATATAGTTTGTCCCCTGTATGTCGGACCCTCTGTATATAGTTTGTCCCCTGTATATAGTTTGTCCTCTGTATATAGGACCCTCTGTATATAGTTTGTCCCCTGTATGTCGGACCCTCTGTATATAGTTTGTCCCCTGTATATAGTTTGTCCTCTGTATATAGGACCCTCTGTATATAGTTTGTCCTCTGTATATAGTTTGTCCCCTGTATATAGTTTGTCCCCTGTATATAGTTTGTCCCCTGTATATAGTTTGTCCTCTGTATATAGTTTGTCCCCTGTATATAGTTTGTCCCCTGTATATAGTTTGTCCCCTGTATATAGTTTGTCCTCTGTATATAGTTTGTCCTCTGTATATAGTTTGTCCTCTGTATATAGTTTGTCCTCTGTATATAGTTTGTCCCCTGTATATAGTTTGTCCTCTGTATATAGTTTGTCCTCTGTATATAGTTTGTCCTCTGTATATAGTTTGTCCTCTGTATATAGTTTGTCCTCTGTATATAGTTTGTCCTCTGTATATAGTTTGTCCTCTGCATATAGTTTGTCCCCTGTATATAGTTTGTCCTCTGTATATAGTTTGTCCTCTGTATATAGTTTGTCCTCTGTATATAGTTTGTCCTCTGTATATAGTTTGTCCCCTGTATATAGTTTGTCCCCTGTATGTCAGACCCTCTGTATATAGTTTGTCCCCTGTATATAGTTTGTCCCCTGTATGTCGGACCCTCTGTATATAGTTTGTCCCCTGTATATAGTTTGTCCCCTGTATATAGTTTGTCCCCTGTATATAGTTTGTCCTCTGTATATAGTTTGTCCCCTGTATATAGTTTGTCCTCTGTATATAGTTTGTCCTCTGTATATAGTTTGTCCTCTGTATATAGTTTGTCCTCTGTATATAGTTTGTCCCCTGTATATAGTTTGTCCCCTGTATATAGTTTGTCCTCTGTATATAGTTTGTCCTCTGTATATAGTTTGTCCTCTGTATATAGTTTGTCCTCTGTATATAGTTTGTCCTCTGTATATAGTTTGTCCCCTGTATGTCGGACCCTCTGTATATAGTTTGTCCCCTGTATGTCGGACCCTCTGTATATAGTTTGTCCCCTGTATATAGTTTGTCCTCTGTATATAGTTTGTCCCCTGTATATAGTTTGTCCTCTGTATATAGTTTGTCCCCTGTATATAGTACCCTCTGTATATAGTTTGTCCCCTGTATATAGTACCCTCTGTATATAGTTTGTCCCCTGTATATAGTACCCTCTGTATATAGTTTGTCCCCTGTATGTCGGACCCTCTGTATATAGTTTGTCCCCTGTATATAGTTTGTCCCCTGTATATAGTTTGTCCCCTGTATATAGTACCCTCTGTATATAGTTTGTCCTCTGTATATAGTTTGTCCCCTGTATATAGTACCCTCTGTATATAGTTTGTCCCCTGTATATAGTTTGTCCCCTGTATATAGTACCCTCTGTATATAGTTTGTCCTCTGTATATAGTTTGTCCCCTGTATATAGTACCCTCTGTATATAGTTTGTCCCCTGTATATAGTTTGTCCCCTGTATATAGTTTGTCCCCTGTATATAGTTTGTCCTCTGTATATAGTTTGTCCCCTGTATATAGTTTGTCCCCTGTATGTCGGACCCTCTGTATATAGTTTGTCCCCTGTATGTCAGACCCTCTGTATATAGTTTGTCCCCTGTATGTCGGACCCTCTGTATATAGTTTGTCCCCTGTATGTCGGACCCTCTGTATATAGTTTGTCCCCTGTATATAGTACCCTCTGTATATAGTTTGTCCCCTGTATGTCGGACCCTCTGTATATAGTTTGTCCCCTGTATATAGTTTGTCCTCTGTATATAGTTTGTCCTCTGTATATAGGACCCTCTGTATATAGTTTGTCCTCTGTATATAGTTTGTCCCCTGTATATAGTTTGTCCTCTGTATATAGTTTGTCCCCTGTATATAGTTTGTCCCCTGTATATAGTTTGTCCCCTGTATGTCGGACCCTCTGTATATAGTTTGTCCCCTGTATGTCAGACCCTCTGTATATAGTTTGTCCCCTGTATGTCGGACCCTCTGTATATAGTTTGTCCCCTGTATGTCGGACCCTCTGTATATAGTTTGTCCCCTGTATGTCGGACCCTCTGTATATAGTTTGTCCCCTGTATATAGTTTGTCCCCTGTATGTCGGACCCTCTGTATATAGTTTGTCCCCTGTATGTCAGACCCTCTATATATAGTTTGTCCCCTGTATGTCGGACCCTCTGTATATAGTTTGTCCCCTGTATATAGTTTGTCCCCTGTATGTCGGACCCTCTGTATATAGTACCCTCTGTATATAGTTTGTCCCCTGTATGTCGGACCCTCTGTATATAGTTTGTCCCCTGTATATAGTTTGTCCCCTGTATATAGTTTGTCCCCTGTATGTCAGACCCTCTGTATATAGTTTGTCCCCTGTATGTCGGACCCTCTGTATATAGTTTGTCCCCTGTATATAGTACCCTCTGTATATAGTTTGTCCCCTGTATGTCGGACCCTCTGTATATAGTTTGTCCCCTGTATGTCAGACCCTCTGTATATAGTTTGTCCCCTGTATATAGTTTGTCCCCTGTATGTCAGACCCTCTGTATATAGTTTGTCCCCTGTATATAGTTTGTCCCCTGTATGTCAGACCCTCTGTATATAGTTTGTCCCCTGTATATAGTTTGTCCCCTGTATGTCGGACCCTCTGTATATAGTTTGTCCCCTGTATGTCGGACCCTCTGTATATAGTTTGTCCCCTGTATGTCGGACCCTCTGTATATAGTTTGTCCCCTGTATATAGTTTGTCCCCTGTATATAGTTTGTCCCCTGTATGTCGGACCCTCTGTATATAGTTTGTCCCCTGTATGTCAGACCCTCTGTATATAGTTTGTCCCCTGTATATAGTTTGTCCCCTGTATGTCAGACCCTCTGTATATAGTTTGTCCCCTGTATATAGTTTGTCCCCTGTATGTCGGACCCTCTGTATATAGTTTGTCCCCTGTATGTCGGACCCTCTGTATATAGTTTGTCCCCTGTATGTCGGACCCTCTGTATATAGTTTGTCCCCTGTATATAGTTTGTCCCCTGTATATAGTTTGTCCCCTGTATGTCGGACCCTCTGTATATAGTTTGTCCCCTGTATGTCGGACCCTCTGTATATAGTTTGTCCCCTGTATATAGTACCCTCTGTATATAGTTTGTCCCCTGTATGTCGGACCCTCTGTATATAGTTTTCCTCCAGCCATTTTCTGCTCTACAGTCTAAACTCCTGCCCTGTCCTCTCCCCTTTCTTTACACTGCTGCTCTTCTTCTTCAGATCGGCTGCTGGATATGAGCACAAGCCCACCCTAAAGTCTCCGGGAGTTGGTGTTTGGAGAATTGATGGTACAATAGGTCTCATTTGTATATGGGGGCCCAGATTAATGGGTTCTGTGGTCAGTTGTGGCCCTCAGGGTCCCAAGATGGATGGCAATAAAAAATGACCACATGGTTTGGTCAGTAGAGTCCATCAGTTCTCGAGGATGATACACGACTCCTGGGCTCCACTGTAGGATCAGCGTGATCAGCCATGTGCGAGCTTTAGGTGTCCAGAATTTTCTTATGGTCCAATCTCTTGTTTTACAGCCTCAGAATTGACCTGATGGAAGATAATATCTGGTCCAGAGAAGACAAAGTGGAGAGAACTGCAGAACGTTCCGAACAACCAAAGACCACGACCATCACAACGCCATCACCAAAACCAATAGAAAAGGATGAACAGCTTCCTCACAATGTGCCCAGGAAACCACTGAAAGAATCGGGGGGACCTCCACATGGGGCCACCCAAAGGCCCAACACCACCAGCAAACCCAAGAACGTATCCATGACAACCAAAACAAGTCAAGTGTTCACAACGTTCAACTACTTGGGGGACAAGTACGCGACTGATGAGACGCACGTCAAGTCTGTAAGTCACAAGGGTGTCCATTATTATTCTATTATTGGTCCATTATTATTCTATTATTGGTCCATTATTATTCTATTATTGGTCCATTATTATTCTATTATTGGTCCATTATTATTCTATTATTATTCCATTATTGTTCCATTATTATTCTATTATTGTTCCATTATTATTCTATTATTGGTCCATTATTCTATTATTATTCTATTATTGTTCCATTATTATTCTATTATTGGTCCATTATTCTATTATTATTCCATTATTGTTCCATTATTATTCCATTATTGGTCCATTATTATTCTATTATTGTTCCATTATTGTTCCATTATTATTCTATTATTGTTCCATTATTATTCTATTATTGTTCCATTATTATTCTATTATTGTTCCATGATTATTCTATTATTGGTCCATTATTCTATTATTGTTCCATTATTATTCTATTATTGGTCCATTATTCTATTATTATTCCATTATTGTTCCATTATTATTCTATTATTGGTCCATTATTATTCTATTATTGGTCCATTATTATTCTATTATTGGTCCATTATTATTCTATTATTGGTCCATTATTATTCTATTATTATTCTATTATTGTTCCATTATTATTCTATTATTGGTCCATTATTCTATTATTATTCCATTATTGTTCCATTATTATTCTATTATTGTTCCATTATTATTCTATTATTGGTCCATTATTCTATTATTATTCTATTATTGTTCCATTATTATTCTATTATTGGTCCATTATTCTATTATTATTCCATTATTGGTCCATTATTGTTCCATTATTGTTCCATTATTGTTCCATTATTATTCTATTATTATTCTATTATTGGTCCATTATTATTCTATTATTGTTCCATTATTATTCTATTATTGGTCCATTATTACATTATTGGTCCATTATTATTCTATTATTATTCCATTATTGGTCCATTATTATTCTATTATTATTCCATTATTATTCCATTATTATTCTATTATTGGTCCATTATTGTTCCATTATTGTTCCATTATTATTCTATTATTATTCTATTATTGGTCCATTATTACATTATTGTTCCATTATTATTCCATTATTGTTCCATTATTATTCTATTATTGGTCCATTATTGTTCCATTATTATTCTATTATTGTTCCATTATTCTATTATTGTTCCATTATTGTTCCATTATTATTCTATTATTGTTCCATTATTGTTCCATTATTATTCTATTATTGTTCCATTATTGTTCCATTATTATTCTATTATTGTTCCATTATTGTTCTATTATTGTTCCATTATTCTATTATTGTTCCATTATTATTCTATTATTGGTCCATTATTCTATTATTGTTCCATTATTGTTCCATTATTGCTCCAATGCTCCATTATTGTAACCTCTGCGCTCCGACCAGACACGCCGGCCGTGATCGCTCTCTTGTCATGTCCCCACTGCCGCCAGGGCTGGGATTCCCATCAGGGGACGCACCCGCATGCGAATCCCAGCCCATCACTCACCTCCCTGGTCTTCCTGTCCTTGCTGCCCCAGCGCGCGTGCTTCTGTCTCCTAGGGCGTGCGTGCGCCGGAGCTCTTACATTTAAAGGGATAGTACTAATTTAATTAAGTGTCTACACCTGCACCCTGTCTTTAAGTATGAGCTTCCCTGCCGGATCTTTGTTGCCTTGTGCCCTAGAGAAAGCATACTGTGTTCCCAATATCCGTGTTCCTGAGCCTTGTTCCGTTACCAGACCCTGCACTGGTGCCACCTGCCCTGACCTACTGCTACCTTGACCTCGTCTTGCCAGTTTCCTTTTGTGCCACACCACATCCCAGCAACTTGTGTGGATAGGTCGTGCAGGGGCGGACACAGACAGCAGAGGGCCCCTGTGCAAAGAATGTGCCTGCCCCCCCCCCCCAGTACTGTGCCCCTCATGTACCTAGACCCCACCTGAGTGCCCCATTTACCCCGCGTGTGTAATGTCACCAGCTGCCTCGTCCAGCACAGATCTGGGTGCAGCAGCCCACAGGTGGATGGAACGGCTCCTGAGGTGGGCTACGGGGGGCCCCTGTCCCTCTAAGTGTGTGGTCCAGGCCCGGGGTGTATCCCCCTTACACTTGCACCCTTGGACTTAGCATGACACCCCTCGGCGCCCCGCTCCAGCTACCTGGGCAGCTCCTGGCTCCATAGTGATAGAAGTGACTTACAGGCAGGGCTGGACTGGGATCGGAAATAGGCCCAGGCATTTTAAAATAAGCAGACATTTTTATGGTGGGGGTCTGACTCATGGAACCCCCACCAATCACCTCAGTTCAAGTGCCTCCCCAGATGTTGGAAATCTGCAACTCCCATCACGTCTGAAGAGCCTCAGGAATCATGGAAGTTGCCATTTTGCCATTTTGCAACAGCTTGAGAGCCACAGATTGGGTTACAGCGTCTCCCATCATAACTACAGAATTTACTGTGACTACAGCTCTGATGGGACAGTCAGAAAAATACACAATGATATCAGTTACCTGAGTGACGTCTTCTCTGTTGTCTTTACTTTTCTTCCTCGTCTGGTCCAGACACCAGGATGTCCTGCATCTTCTCTGCAGTGTCTGACACCTGGACATCATTGGTTCCTTAATTTGTCAGTAGATCCTCATCCTCTGTATGAAGACAATAAGCATTATATTTCTGCCAACCACTGTACCCCCGAATATATTACGGCCAACTACTGTACCCCATGAATATAATACTGCCACCCACTGTACCCCTGAATATAATACTGCCAACCCCTGTACTCCTGAATATAATACTGTCACATACTGTACGCCTGAATATAATACTGCCAACCACTGTACCCCATGAATATAATACTGCCAACCACTGTACTCCCTGAATACAAGATCTATCATACATACACACAAACACACATATCTATCATACATATACACACATCCCTCCCTCTTCCTCGCTTTCCTTATCACGCATACTCCTCATCCCATCCTCGGTCTCCTCCCCCACTCCATCATTCGTCTTCTCATCACCTCAAACCCTATCCTCAGTCTCCTTATCACCCCTACACTCCATCCTTGGTCTCCTCATCACCCCATATACCCCAAGCTGGGTACTATATGGCAACCAAATCTGGTGATCAGTCTGCTCCCGCCCACTACCACCCCACAGACCCCCCCCCCCCCCCAAAAAAAACAGTCCCCGGTCTCCTCATCATCTTTACACCGCTGACCATCACACCCCCCCCCCCCCCCGGTCCTCCTCATTATCATCATAACCTCTCCCCATCCCCCCCCCCCCGTCCTCCTTATAATCACTACACCCCTGACCCCCCCCCTTCTGGTTCTCCTTATAATCACTACACCCCTGACCCCCCTTCTGGTTCTCCTTATAATCAATACACCCCTGACCCCCCTTCTGGTTCTCCTTATAAACACTACACCCCTGAGCCCCCTTGTTCGTCATCCTTACAATCCCCCGACGACCACATCACCACATTATCATTGCAAGCAGCACCCCCGCCCGGTCCTCATTACATTACAACCCCGTCATTCTCCCTCCCGGTCCGCACCAGATCGTTGTCTACACACCAGCCTGCAAGCGCTGTGATGCGGCGGTGTGAGGCGGGAGGATCAGCTGTTTCTGCCGGGGGCCGTGACAAGTCAGGGGCTTGGAACAGACGTGCGTGCCTGCGCGGGGCACGTCTGTTCCCATCAGCCCCTGGCCTGTCCATCTCGCCGGCACCGATAAAGATAAATAAGTGCTGGCAGCAGCAGGCCCGGGACCTGTTGCTGCAGCATATAGTTTGAAATAGTGGCAGGGGGCCCAGGCTGTGAGGCCCAACCCCTATGGCTGAGCCACTGGGCGGGCCCCCAACATGCTGGGCCCCTGTGCAGCTGAACTGGCTGCACAGACGGTATGTCCGCCCCTGAGGTCGTGCCAGGGGTAGCAACCTGGGTGCCGGCTGCCGCAGCAAGACCATCCTGCTTTGCGGTGGGCTCTGTGAAAAACACAGCACCTTAGATTCTGCTCCCTGGCATGGCCCACGTCACACAGGCCCAGAGGATCCACCACCGGCCGTGACCCTAACAATTATTGCTCCATTATTGCTCCATTGATGTCAGATTTCATTTGTCACCTGTTGTTATTGATGGTGAAATATCTACCAAGGCCCAAGACGACAAACATGGCCAAAATGGTCCAGGAAGGGGCAACAAAGAGAACGGTGTCCCTGGTGCTGCCCTGAGAAAGCTGGAGGTGGGCTTCCATCTAAGGCAAAACCTTGTTCAGGGGGCATCTGTCTTATTCTGGTTGACGCCATTACATCCCCCTCATTCTGGCCTAATTGTCAAGGCCCAAAAAACCTTTCTAGAGAGAAGTTTCAAGTTCGCAACCTAAAGTAAAAAAATAAAAAAAGCTGCAAAAGAAGCCCCATGAGAAGTGCAGGTCTCCAGCTCCTGAATTAAGACGTCACAACTTTTTTTTTTTTTGGACGTTTTCATTGAAGTCCATGAGAAGTGGAACCTTGCTTCTTTTGGGGCTTATTTTGTAGATTTTTTGCCTGTGTGCACATGCCCTTAGAGTAACAGTGCACCCCCTTAGTTACAAGACCCCAGATTGCACATTTGGTGTTTCCATTCCCGGCAATGGTGCAGTGTAGAAACATCTGGACCCTACTGTTTTTCTCCCCATTCTGAAGACAAGGGGGCAGCAAGAATATCTCTGCCTTAGAATATCTCATCTAGCTGAGCCTATCCATGGCAGCACCTCCATTAGACAAGCCACCAGACCTTATGTTATCTTCAGGCATGGGTTGCCATAGTAACCTGATGCCAGTCAGAGCAGGAGACCCATGGGCTGAAATTCTGGCCAATGCTGGGACCCAATGCTGGAACCAGAATAAGTTGTTAATAGACAAACCCATCATCTTTTCAGTAAAATAGTTTCTTGCTGCTGATGGATCCCTTTGTCTTTGTAATCGTCAGCCAGTTTCTTGCTGTTGTTGGATCACTTGGTCTTTGTAATAAATCTTCAGTCAGTTTCTTGCTGTTGATGGATCACTTGGTCTTTATAATAAATCGTCAGTCAGTTTCTTGCTGTTGATGGATCACTTGGTCTTTATAATAAATCGTCAGTCAGTTTCTTGCTGTTGATGGATCACTTGGTCTTTATAATAAATCTTCAGCCAGTTTCTTGCTGTTGATGGATCACTTGGTCTTTATAATAAAATGTCAGCCAGTTTCTTGCTGTTGATGGATCACTTGGTCTTTATAATAAATCGTCAGCCAGTTTCTTGCTGTTGATGGATCACTTGGTCTTTATAATAAAATGTCAGCCAGTTTCTTGCTGTTGATGGATCACTTGGTCTTTATAATAAATCGTCAGCCAGTTTCTTGCTGTTGATGGATCCCATGGTCTTTATAATAAATCTTCAGCCAGTTTCTTGCTGCTGATGGATCACTTGGTCTTTCTAATAAATCTTCAGTCAGTTTCTTGCTGTTGATGGATCACTTGGTCTTTATAATAAATCGTCAGCCAGTTTCTTGCTGTTGATGGATCACTTAGTCTTTATAATAAATCTTCAGCCAGTTTCTTGCTGTTGATGGATCACTTGGTCTTTATAATAAATTGTCAGCCAGTTTCTTGCTGTTGATGGATCACTTGGTCTTTATAATAAATCGTCAGCCAGTTTCTTGCTGTTGATGGATCCCATGGTCTTAATAATAAATATTCAGCCAGTTTCTTGCTGCTGATGGATCACTTGGTCTTTATAATAAATCTTCAGCCAGTTTCTTGCTGCTGATGGATCCCTTTGTCTTTGTAATCGTCAGCCAGTTTCTTGCTGTTGATGGATGCCATGGTGGCTCTTACCCTTTAGCAGTAGAGGATCCTCCTGATTTTTCATCAATCTCGTGCTGATCTAGTCAGGTGACCGAACGCTTGTGACACAGAGACAGAAGTATTTATAGGGGAACTAGAGTTCAGAGATGTCAGGTAGGAAATTCCCACATCCTGGAGTGCAGACATTTCTCTGAAGACCGTGTGATTGATTTGTTCTTACATCGCTGGGAACCTTTGAGGTCCGTAGAATCTAAACCTCCTACTAATGGAAATGTTGACTTTCATTAAGTGGGTGAAGATCCTGAGGACCTGACATGAGTTGTCTCTGGGCGGAGATCACACTGGTTTAAACCTATAGAAACTAGAATGTGAAATATACATGGAAAGTCCCAGGTGTCCTCTCAGAATGGGCAGTTCCTAAGTCCCTCTGTTCCCCCTTAGTCCCTTACTGTCCCTCTGTGGAAATAAAATTTGCATTAATAAACTGTCTACATTGGTCCTTAATCTGTCTGTATTGTCCCTCACTGTATCTAAGACCCCAAATTATTATTCCATCATACGATGCTATTTGGGTCCTGAAATTTTTCTATTCAGGAAGGTGGGATTGGTTTGGATTAGGGGCGTCCTGATACCATTTATTTTTAGGATCGAATTCTAAAATTCTCCTATCCTGTACTATGGAGCGGTGATCGTGTCCTATCCTGTACTACGGAGCGGTGAGCGTGTCCAATCCTGTACTACGGAGTGGTGAGCGTGTATTATCCTGTACTATAGAGCGGTGAGCATGTCCTATCCTGTACTACGGAGCGGTGAGCGTATATTATCCTGTACTACCGAGCGGTGATTGTGTCCTATCCTGTACTACGGAGCGGTGATTGTGTCCTATCCTGTACCACGGAGCGGTGATCGTGTCCTAGCCTGTACTACGGAGCGGTGAGCGTGTCCTATCCTGTACTACGGAGCGGTGAGCGTGTCCTATCCTGTACTACGGAGCGGTGAGCGTGTCCTATCCTGTACTACGGAGCGGTGAGCGTGTCCTATACTGTACTACGGAGCGGTTATTGTGTCCTATACTGTACTACGGAGCGGTTATTGTGTCCTCTCCTGTACTACGGAGCGGTGAGCGTGTCCTATCCTGTACTACGGAGCGGTGAGCGTGTCCTATCCTGTACTACGGAGCGGTGAGCGTGTCCTATCCTGTACTACGGAGCGGTGAGCGTGTCCTATCCTGTACTACGGAGCGGTGAGCGTGTCCTATCCTGTACTACGGAGCGGTGATTGTGTCCTATCCTGTACTACGGAGCGGTGAGCGTGTCCTATCCTGTACTACGGAGCGGTGAGCGTGTATTATCCTGTACTACGGAGCGGTGATTGTGTCCTATCCTGTACTACGGAGCGGTGAGCGTGTCCTATCCTGTACTACGGAGCGGTGAGCGTGTCCTATCCCGTACTACGGAGCGGTGAGCGTGTCCTATCCCGTACTACGGAGCGGTGATTGTGTCCTATCCTGTACTACGGAGCGGTGAGCGTGTCCTATCCTGTACTACGGAGCGGTTAGCGTGTCCTATCCTGTACTACGGAGCGGTGATTGTGTCCTATCCTGTACTACGGAGCGGTGAGCGTGTCCTATACTGTACTACGGAGCGGTGATTGTGTCCTCTCCTGTACTACGGAGCGGTGAGCGTGTCCTATCCTGTACTACGGAGCGGTGAGCGTGTCCTATCCTGTACTACGGAGCGGTTAGCGTGTCCTATCCTGTACTACGGAGCGGTGATTGTGTCCTATCCTGTACTACGGAGCGGTGAGCGTGTCCTATACTGTACTACGGAGCGGTGATTGTGTCCTCTCCTGTACTACGGAGCGGTTAGCGTGTTCTATCCTGTACTACGGAGCGGTGATTGTGTCCTATCCTGTACTACGGAGCGGTGATTGTGTCCTATCCTGTACTACGGAGCGGTGATTGTGTCCTATCCTGTACTACGGAGCGGTGATTGTGTCCTATCCTGTACTACGGAGCGGTGATTGTGTCCTATCCTGTACTACGGAGCGGTGATTGTGTCCTATCCTGTACTACGGAGCGGTGATTGTGTCCTATCCTGTACTACGGAGCGGTGATTGTGTCCTATCCTGTACTACGGAGCGGTGATTGTGTCCTATCCTGTACTACGGAGCGGTGATTGTGTCCTATCCTGTACTACGGAGCGGTGATTGTGTCCTATCCTGTACTACGGAGCGGTGATTGTGTCCTATCCTGTACTACGGAGCGGTGAGCGTGTATTATCCTGTACTACGGAGCGGTGAGCGTGTATTATCCTGTACTACGGAGCGGTGAGCGTGTCCTATCCTGTACTACGGAGCGGTGATTGTGTCCTATCCTGTACTACGGAGCGGTGAGCGTGTCCTATCCTGTACTACGGAGCGGTGAGCGTGTCCTATCCTGTACTACGGAGCGGTGAGCGTGTCCTATCCTGTACTACGGAGCGGTGAGCGTGTCCTATCCTGTACTACGGAGCGGTGAGCGTGTCCTATCCTGTACTACGGAGCGGTGAGCGTGTCCTATCCTGTACTACGGAGCGGTGATTGTGTCCTATCCTGTACTACGGAGCGGTGAGCGTGTATTATCCTGTACTACGGAGCGGTGAGCCTGTATTATCCTGTACTACGGAGCGGTGAGCGTGTCCTATCCTGTACTACGGAGCGGTGAGCGTGTCCTATCCTGTACTACGGAGCGGTGAGCGTGTCCTATCCTGTACTACGGAGCGGTGAGCGTGTCCTATCCTGTACTACGGAGCGATGAGCGTGTCCTATCATGTACTACGGATCGGTGAGCGTGTATTATCCTGTACTACGGAGCGGTTAGCGTGTCCTATCCTGTACTACGGAGCGGTGAGCGTGTCCTATCCTGTACTACGGAGCAGTGAGCGTGTATTATCCTGTACTACGAAGCCGTTAGCGTGTCCTATCCTGTACTACGGAGCGGTGAGCGTGTCCTATCCTGTACTACGGAGCGGTGATTGTGTCCTATCCTGTACTACGGAGCGGTGAGCGTGTCCTATCCTGTACTACGAAGCGGTTAGCGTGTCCTATCCTGTACTACGGCGCGGTGAGTGTGTCCTATCCTGTACTACGGAGCGGTGATTGTGTCCTATCCTGTACTACGGAGCGGTGATTGTGTCCTATCCTGTACTACGGAGCGGTGATTGTGTCCTATCCTGTACTACGGAGCGGTGATTGTGTCCTCTCCTGTACTACGGAGCGGTGATTGTGTCCTATCCTGTACTACGGAGCGGTGATTGTGTCCTATCCTGTACTACGGAGCGGTGATTGTGTCCTCTCCTGTACTACGGAGCGGTGATTGTGTCCTATCCTGTACTACGGAGCGGTGATTGTGTCCTATCCTGTACTACGGAGCGGTGATTGTGTCCTATCCTGTACTACGGAGCGGTGATTGTGTCCTATCCTGTACTACGGAGCGGTGATTGTGTCCTATCCTGTACTACGGAGCGGTGATTGTGTCCTATCCTGTACTACGGAGCGGTGATCGTGTCCTATCCTGTACTACGGAGCGGTGATTGTGTCCTATCCTGTACTACGGAGCGGTGATCGTGTCCTATCCTCTACTACGGAGCGGTGATTGTGTCCTATCCTGTACTACGGAGCGGTGATTGTGTCCTATCCTGTACTACGGAGCGGTGATCGTGTCCTATCCTGTACTACGGAGCGGTGATTGTGTCCTATCCTGTACTACGGAGCGGTGATTGTGTCCTATCCTGTACTACGGAGCGGTGATCGTGTCCTATCCTGTACTACGGAGCGGTGATTGTGTCCTATCCTCTACTACGGAGCGGTGATCGTGTCCTATCCTGTACTACGGAGCGGTGATTGTGTCCTATCCTCTACTACGGAGCGGTGATTGTGTCCTATCCTGTACTACGGAGCGGTGAGCAAACAAGTATCTCCTGCTGCCTTCTTCTATCTTGCTTCCTGTAACTAACTGCGAATAGCGATACAATTCGTATTTTATGCCGGCTACATCTTTTATTATTGTTACAAAGTGACAATCATTCTCATTTGACGCTAACAAGCATAAGAGATCTTCATTACTGCACTTCATCCTATAGACTGTTGCCAGCAAATCCATCCAATTGTTGCCATAGGATACAACAGTCTGACTGTCACTCAGTGATATTAACTTACCAGCGGAGTCTATGCAATTATTCTACAGGTTATGAACATTTTGGATGGCTCTATTAACCCACTAACTGTTTTTATGCATATCTGCAATATTACTAGAAGCTACATGGTGGTCTGAACAGTATCATTAATTCATTTATTACTTATAATACTTTTATCTTATTTTATCCATTGATTACCGTGACTTTACAAGGGCCCTGTAGGTCATTGGGATCATTGTTTATGCATATTATTAATACATTTAGTATCACTCTATATGTGGCCATAAATTCTTGACCTTGAGCCCCAATTTTCTTTTCTTTCAATTTTACATTCACCTGATACACCGTAGGTATAGGTGTATCTTTTGGGCAGCCCAGGTCTACATTGGTCGTGATTTGAACAAGAGCCACTCCATATATTTTTCTCTACGAAGATTTGTAAATTACTTCTATTAAAAAAATCTTAATCCTTCTAGTACTTATTAGCTGCTGAATACTACAGAAGATATTCTTCTCTTTTTGGAACACAGCTCTCTGCTGACATCACAAGCACAGTGCTCTCTGCTGACATCTCTGTCCATTTTATAAACTGTCCAGAGCAGCATATGTTTGCTATGGGGATTTTCTCCTACTCTGGACAGTTCCTAAAATAGACAGAGATGTCAGCAGAGAGCACTGTGCTCGTGATGTCAGCAGAGAGCTGTGTTCCAAAAAGAGAAGAATTTCCTCTGTAGTATTCAACAGCTAATGAGTGCTAGAAGGATTAAGATTTTTTAATAGAAGTAATTTACAAATCTGTTTAACTTTCTGGCACTAGTTTATTAAAAAAAAGAAAAGAAAAAGTTTTCCACCGGAGTACCCCTTTAAGTTCTCACCGATACTAATTTCTTTTTTTTATTTCCTGGGACCCCAGAGGAGGTCGTAGACTTTGTAAAGCCTTAAAGAGGCACTGTCATTGTTGAAAATTTTTTATATGTTCTAGAACTAATCATATGATGGCTTTTTGCAATATAAATTTATTTTAAAAAATGTCAATTATGCCCAGAAATTAAATCTAAAAATAGGCACCACTAGGGGTCGTCTTTCTTTAGCCAGACAGACTAGTGATGATTTTGCAGCCTATCAGATACTGGTTTAAAACTTAACTTTTAATAGTATTTAGCGATAAGATAAATAGTCCTCAACGTACAATAGTAAATAGCAAAGTGTATATAGGTGAATAAAAAGCTAGGATAAGTGATATTGAGCTCAAACCTTCACCTATCATAGCAAACAAAAATCCTACAGAAAATAAACTGTGCCAATACACACTAAATCAATGTCCCTAATCCCCAAAAAACTGTGCCAATACACACAAAATCAATGTCACTAATCCCAAAAAAACTGCGCCAATACGCACTAAATCAATGTCACTAATCCCATTACAGTTTGTGTGTATTGACACAGTTTATTTTCTTTATTCACCTATATACACTTTACTATTTACTATTGTACGTTGAGGACTATTTATCTTATTGCTAAATACTATTAAAAGTTAAGTTTTAAATGAGCTAACTACTCTACTTCCGTGATAAATTGTCCATATAGCTCAAGTTAGAATCAGGCTATCCTCTTTTATTTTTTTTTTTTTCAGATACTGTCCGTAAAGTATGCTGGTATCCACTATAGCAGATTTCTGCTGTATGCCGTACAGCTCATGCGCAGGCACACACAGGCAGTGCAGGATACAGGCAGATCCTGTATCCCCCCCCCCCCCCGGTTTTCAACTGCACCCGATACGGTAAAGCGCTGTGCAGGACGGGTGTGTGTGTCTGTGTTTGTGTGTGTCTCTGTGTGTTGGGAGGGTTGGGGGAACTGCTACCTAATGTGGTGGAACTGCTACCTAATGTGGTGGAACTGCTACCTAATGTGAGGGAACTGCTACCTAATGTGGGGGAACTGCTACCTAATGTGGGTAAACTGTGCTACTGTGGGGGAACTCAGGTGCCTGTACCTACTGTGGGGGAACTCTGATGCCTGTACCTACTGTGGGGGAACTCTGATGCCTGTATCTACTGTGGGGGAACTCTGATGCCTGTAGCTACTGTGGGAGAACTCCTGTGCCTGTAGCTACTGTGGGGTATCTCCGGTGCCTGTACCTACTGTGGGGGATTCTGATGCATGTACCTACTGTGGGGGAATTCTGATGCCTGTAGCTGATGTGGGGGAACTCCAGTGCCTGTACCTACTGTGGGGAAACTCTGATGCCTGTAGCTACTGTGGGGGAACTCCAATTCCTGTAGCTACTGTGAGGGAACTCAGGTGCCTGTGCCTACGGCGGGAGAACTCCGATGCCTGTACCTACTGTGGGGGAACTCTGCTGCCTTTAGCTACTGTGGGGGAACTTGGGTGCCTGCAACTACTGTGGGGGAACTCTGATGCCTGTACCTACTGTGGAGAAACTCTGATGCCTGTAGGTGCTGTGGGGGAACTAAGGTGCCTGCACATACTGTGGGGGAACTCCGATGCCTGTAGCTACTGTGGGGAACTCCAGTGCCTTCAGCTACTGTGAGGGAACTCCGGTGCCAGCCAGTGACAGCTAGGTTGATTAGCATCCAACTTTACTAGGAAAAGATAAAACAGATAGAAAACATATTTATAAAATACTGTACTTTTATCTATAAAATCATTGCACTAATTTTATAAAGATCTATTCTTATATTTATACATTTTATCCTGTTATGAATTTGCCATAATGTCTTAGGAATATTGCAGGCAAGCTCCAAGCATCTTCCTCTGTATAACATGTATAGCATGAAACCAGAGAGGAAAGGGTTACAGAGCAGAGTTCTGGGATTGGCTGAAAGCTCAGGCTCGCTCCCGATGAGTCATCACTGTGAGGGAGACAGATTGACACGCCCCCTCCAGCCTGCAAGATGGAAAAGTAACTGAGCAGCAGATAAATGCTGATATCTCTGGTTATAAAGATCCTAGAGACATAAAACATATATGTACACGATCAGGATCAGGTACCGAGTAACATATCGGGTTTTTTTTGGAACTATGACAGGTACGCTTTAAAGGGCTACTCCACCCCTAGACATCTTATACCCCATCCAAAGGATAGAGGATAAGATGTCCGATCGCAGGGTCCCGTCATTGGGGACCCCCACAATCTTGGCTGCGGCACCCCAAACATCCGGTGCACGGAGTGAACTTCGCTCCATGCCGGATGACTGACAATGCAGGGTGGAGGCTCGTGATGTTATGGTAAATGCCTGTCACGCCCCCTCCCATAGACTTGCATTGAGGGGGCGTGGCTGTGATGTCACGAGCCTCCGGCCCTGCACACGACGATCTAAACGAATGCCGGGTGCAGCAGGGAGATCTCAGGAGTCCCCAGCAATGGGACCCCTGCGATCAGACATCTCATCCCCTATCCTTTGGATAGGGGATGAGATGTCTTTGGGCGGAGTACCCCTTTAAGTGAAAGGCGAACATGTCCCCTCCAAAAGTAAAGAAGAATCTCACTTATCTTCGCTCCTCCCCTGCGCTGAGACCTCTGCATCCTCTGCTCTGCAGGACCTTCTCCTTCCCCCTGTTATCCGCAGTGGTGCACTTTATGAAATGACATCATTGCACCACTTTGGATCACGGAGAGAACGATGAAGAGGCCTCAGCGCGGGAGCAGAGGAAAGGTCAAAAGGTTAATAATTTTATAGTCTGAAGGTATCAGGATTGGTACCAGGGACATTGTGGGACATGTGTGCAAATGTCTGGTATCGGTATCACCTTCCACTGACCCATCCCCCACACCATACTGCCATAGTTCTCAAATAACACAAATACAAAAACATACCGGACCTAAGCTAGGACTGACCTTTGCACTTATACACGTCCATGCAATAAACTCATTGACAAGACTTTTATAGCAGCCATTATTACACCAGCGTAGGGATCTCTACTGTCACATGACTTTGTCTCATTGATTTTACACATTTCTGTTTCAAAATGTCTGTCTTCACTCCAGCCTTCAGACCAGTTGGGAACCTTTGGCGTCTTCTTTCAATCACACGGCCACACGTTCTCTCAGATGGTCCAGTGCTACGTCATTGTTCCCCAATGAGGGTCCCTGAGATGTTGTGGAGGTGCAATCATCCACCTTGGATGATGTCCCATTTTTGTTGGGCTTGTTGGCCTAGCAATGTGTTTTGGTCAAGGGTCATGGATCTCACTGAAATAATTACTGGTGTGACCCTCCGGATGCTCTTCCCACCCTCTGTACACTTTTGCCCCCCTCCATACACTTTTCCACCCTCCGTACATTCTTTACACTCTTCCCCCCCCCCCCCTCCATATGCTTTTCCCACCCTCCGTACACTCTTTGCACGCTTCAAACACTTTTCCCACCCCCCGTTTACTCTTCCCACTTTCCATATGTTCTTCCTACTCTTCGTGCCCTCTTCTCATCCTCCATACACTTTTCCCACCCTCCATACTCTCTTCCTACCCTCTGTATGCTCTTCCCACCCTCCATACTGTTACGCCGAGCGCTCCGGGTCCCCGCTCCTCCCCGGAGCGCTCGCTACACTCTCCTCACTGCAGCGCTCCGGTCAGATCCACTGACCCGGGGCGCTGCGATACCGCCTCCAGCCGGGATGCGATTCGCGATGCGGGTGGCGCCCGCTCGCGATGCGCACCCCGGCTCTCGTACCTGACTCGCTCTCCGTCGGTCCTGTCCCGGCGCGCGCGGCCCCGCTCCCTAGGGCGCGCGCGCGCCGGGTCTCTGCGATTTAAAGGGCCAGTGCACCAATGATGGTGCCTGGCCCAATCTTCCCAATTACCTTGATTAGTTTCCACCTGTGCACTCCCTACTTATACCTCACTTCCCTTGCACTCCCTTGCCGGATCTTGTTGCCATTGTGCCAGTGAAAGCGTTTCCTTGTGTGTTCCTGGCCTGTGTTCCAGACCTCCTGCCGTTGCCCCTGACTACGATCCTTGCTGCCTGCCCCGACCTTCTGCTACGTCCGACCTTGCTTCTGTCTACTCCCTTGTACCGCGCCTATCTTCAGCAGTCAGAGAGGTTGAGCCGTTGCTAGTGGATACGACCTGGTCACTACCGCCGCAGCAAGACCATCCCGCTTTGCGGCGGGCTCTGGTGAAAACCAGTAGTGACTTAGAACCGATCCACTAGCACGGTCCACGCCAATCCCTCTCTGGCACAGAGGATCCACTACCTGCCAGCCGGCATCGTGACAGTAGATCCGGCCATGGATCCCGCTGAAGTTCCTCTGCCAGTTGTCGCTGACCTCACCACGCTGGTCGCCCAGCAGTCACAACAGATAGCGCAACAAGGCCAACAGCTGTCTCAACTGACCGTGATGCTACAGCAGCTACTACCACAGCTTCAGCAACAATCTCCTCCGCCAGCTCCTGCACCTCCTCCGCAGCGAGTGGCCGCTTCTGGTCTACGACTATCCTTGCCGGATAAATTTGATGGGGACTCTAAGTTTTGCCGTGGCTTTCTTTCCCAATGTTCCCTGCACTTGGAGATGATGTCGGACCAGTTTCCTACTGAAAGGTCTAAGGTGGCTTTCGTAGTCAGCCTTCTGTCTGGAAAAGCTCTGTCATGGGCCACACCGCTCTGGGACCGCAATGACCCCGTCACTGCCTCTATACACTCCTTCTTCTCGGAAATTCGAAGTGTCTTTGAGGAACCTGACCGAGCCTCTTCTGCTGAGACTGCCCTGTTGAACCTGGTCCAGGGTAATTCTTCCGTTGGCGAGTACGCCGTACAATTCCGTACTCTTGCTTCAGAATTATCCTGGAATAATGAGGCCCTCTGCGCGACCTTTAAAAAAGGCCTATCCAGCAACATTAAAGATGTTCTGGCCGCACGAGAAATTCCTGCTAACCTACATGAACTCATTCATCTAGCCACTCGCATTGACATGCGTTTTTCCGAAAGGCGTCAGGAGCTCCGCCAGGATATGGACTTTGTTCGCACGAGGTGTTTTTTCTCCCCGGCTCCTCTCTCCTCTGGTCCCCTGCAATCCGTTCCTGTGCCTCCCGCCGTGGAGGCTATGCAGGTCGACCGGTCTCGCCTGACACCTCAAGAGAGGACACGACGCCGCATGGAGAATCTCTGCCTGTACTGTGCCAGTACCGAACACTTCCTGAAGGATTGTCCTATCCGTCCTCCCCGCCTGGAAAGACGTACGCTGACTCCGCACAAAGGTGAGACAGTCCTTGATGTCTACTCTGCTTCTCCACGTCTTACTGTGCCTGTGCGGATATCTGCCTCTGCCTTCTCCTTCTCTACTATGGCCTTCTTGGATTCCGGATCTGCAGGAAATTTTATTTTGGCCTCTCTCGTCAACAGGTTCAACATCCCGGTGACCAGTCTCGCCAGACCCCTCTACATCAATTGTGTAAACAATGAAAGATTGGACTGTACCATACGTTTCCGCACGGAGCCCCTTCTAATGTGCATCGGACCTCATCACGAGAAGATTGAATTTTTGGTCCTCCCCAATTGCACTTCCGAAATTCTCCTTGGACTACCCTGGCTTCAACTTCATTCCCCAACCCTGGATTGGTCCACTGGGGAGATCAAGAGTTGGGGGCCCTCTTGTTTCAAGGACTGCCTAAAACCGGTTCCCAGTACCCCTTGCCGTGACTCTGTGGTTCCTCCTGTAACCGGTCTCCCTAAGGCCTATATGGACTTTGCGGATGTTTTTTGCAAAAAACAAGCTGAGACTCTACCTCCTCACAGGCCTTATGATTGTCCTATTGACCTCCTCCCGGGCACTACTTCACCCCGGGGCAGAATTTATCCTCTGTCCGCCCCAGAGACTCTTGCCATGTCTGAATACATCCAGGAAAATTTAAAAAAGGGCTTTATCCGTAAATCCTCCTCTCCTGCCGGAGCCGGATTTTTCTTTGTGTCCAAAAAAGATGGCTCCCTACGTCCTTGCATTGACTACCGCGGTCTTAATAAAATCACGGTAAAGAACCGCTACCCCCTACCCCTCATCTCTGAACTCTTTGATCGCCTCCAAGGTGCCCACATCTTTACCAAACTGGACTTAAGAGGTGCTTATAATCTCATCCGCATCAGAGAGGGGGATGAATGGAAAACGGCATTTAACACTAGAGATGGACACTTTGAGTATCTGGTCATGCCCTTTGGCCTGTGCAACGCCCCTGCCGTCTTCCAAGACTTTGTTAATGAAATTTTTCGTGATCTCTTATACTCCTGTGTTGTTGTATATCTGGACGATATCCTGATTTTTTCTGCCAATCTAGAAGAACACCGCCAGCATGTCCCTATGGTTCTTCAGAGACTTCGTGACAATCAACTTTATGCCAAGATAGAGAAATGTCTGTTTGAATGCCAATCTCTTCCTTTCCTAGGATACTTGGTCTCTGGCCAGGGACTACAAATGGATCCAGACAAACTCTCTGCCGTCTTAGATTGGCCACGCCCCTCCGGACTCCGTGCTATCCAACGTTTTTTGGGGTTCGCCAATTATTACAGGCAATTTATTCCACATTTTTCTACCGTTGTGGCTCCTATCGTGGCTTTAACCAAAAAAAATGCCGATCCCAAGTCTTGGCCTCCTCAAGCGGAAGACGCCTTTAAACGGCTCAAGTCTGCCTTTTCTTCGGCTCCCGTGCTCTCCAGACCTGACCCATCTAAACCCTTCCTATTGGAGGTTGATGCCTCCTCTGTAGGAGCTGGAGCGGTCCTTCTACAAAAAAATTCTTCCGGGCATGCTGTTACTTGTGGTTTTTTTTCTAGGACCTTCTCTCCGGCGGAGAGGAACTACTCCATCGGGGATCGAGAGCTTCTAGCCATTAAATTAGCACTTGAGGAATGGAGGCATCTGCTGGAGGGATCAAGATTTCCAGTTATTATTTACACCGATCACAAGAACCTCTCCTACCTCCAGTCTGCCCAACGGCTGAATCCTCGCCAGGCCAGGTGGTCTCTGTTCTTTGCCCGATTTAATTTTGAAATTCACTTTCGGCCTGCCGATAAGAACATTAGGGCCGATGCTCTCTCTCGTTCCTCGGATGCTTCGGAAGTTGAACTCTCTCCGCAACACATCATTCCTCCTGACTGCCTGATTTCCACTTCTCCAGCCTCCATCAGGCAAACTCCTCCAGGAAAGACCTTCGTCTCTCCACGCCAACGCCTCGGAATCCTCAAATGGGGTCACTCCTCCCATCTCGCAGGTCATGCAGGCATCAAGAAATCTGTGCAACTCATCTCTCGCTTCTATTGGTGGCCGACTCTGGAGACAAGGTATGGCTCTCCGCTAAATATGTCCGCTTCCGTGTCCCTAGCTACAAGTTGGGACCACGCTATCTTGGTCCTTTCAAAATTTTGTGCCAGATTAATCCTGTCTCTTACAAACTTCTTCTTCCTCCTTCTCTTCGTATTCCTAATGCCTTTCACGTTTCTCTTCTTAAACCACTTATCATCAACCGTTTCTTTCCCAAACTTGTTTCCCCCACTCCTGTTTCCGGCTCCTCGGACATCTTCTCCGTCAAAGAGATTCTGGCATCCAAGAAGGTCAGAGGGAAAACTTTTTTTTTAGTTGATTGGGAGGGTTGTGGTCCAGAAGAGAGATCCTGGGAACCTGAGGACAATATTCTAGACAAAAGTCTGGTCCTCAGGTTCTCAGGCTCTAAGAAGAGGGGGAGACCCAAGGGGGGGGGGTACTGTTACGCCGAGCGCTCCGGGTCCCCGCTCCTCCCCGGAGCGCTCGCTACACTCTCCTCACTGCAGCGCTCCGGTCAGATCCACTGACCCGGGGCGCTGCGATACCGCCTCCAGCCGGGATGCGATTCGCGATGCGGGTGGCGCCCGCTCGCGATGCGCACCCCGGCTCTCGTACCTGACTCGCTCTCCGTCGGTCCTGTCCCGGCGCGCGCGGCCCCGCTCCCTAGGGCGCGCGCGCGCCGGGTCTCTGCGATTTAAAGGGCCAGTGCACCAATGATGGTGCCTGGCCCAATCTTCCCAATTACCTTGATTAGTTTCCACCTGTGCACTCCCTACTTATACCTCACTTCCCTTGCACTCCCTTGCCGGATCTTGTTGCCATTGTGCCAGTGAAAGCGTTTCCTTGTGTGTTCCTAGCCTGTGTTCCAGACCTCCTGCCGTTGCCCCTGACTACGATCCTTGCTGCCTGCCCCGACCTTCTGCTACGTCCGACCTTGCTTCTGTCTACTCCCTTGTACCGCGCCTATCTTCAGCAGTCAGAGAGGTTGAGCCGTTGCTAGTGGATACGACCTGGTCACTACCGCCGCAGCAAGACCATCCCGCTTTGGGGCGGGCTCTGGTGAAAACCAGTAGTGACTTAGAACCGATCCACTAGCACGGTCCACGCCAATCCCTCTCTGGCACAGAGGATCCACTACCTGCCAGCCGGCATCGTGACACATACTCTCTTCCCACCCTCTGTATGCTCTTCCTACCCTCCGTACGCTCTATAACTCCAATAACTCCATAACTCCCTCCTCCGTCATCCGAAACTCTGTCATCCCTCAGACGATAATCTTCCTGCTGTGTAGCAGAGCCGAATCAGTGTCTGCTCTCTCCTATACGGGTTATGCTGTACATGCTATTTAGTGTCTCTGCTATACAGGCTCTGTAGAACATGTAGTGTCTGTGGTACATGTGCAAGGTTCCCAGTTTTGACCAGGGCCGGACTGGGACCAAAATTA